>NC_080026.1:59706167-60009197 GCF_030020395.1 Manis pentadactyla
TCCTGAGAAAAAAGAATAAAGTGTGTGTGGGGGGATCTCACTCCCCAACTTTAAGGTCTACTACAAAACCACAGTAATCAATACAATTTGGTACTGGCACAAGAATAGACCCACAGACCAGTGGAACAGATTAGAGACTCCAGACATTAACCCAAACATGTATGGTCAATTAATATTTGATAAAGGAGCTATGGACATACAACGGGGAAATGACAGTCTCTTCAACAGATGGTGCTGGCAAAACTGGACAGCTACATGTAAGAGAATGAGACTGGACCATTGTCTAACCCCATACACAAAAGTAAATTCAAAATGGATCAAAAACCTGAATGTAAGTCATGAAACCATAAAACTATTAGAAAAAAACATAGGCAAAAATCTCTTCAACATAAATATGAGTGACCTCTTCTTGAACATATCTCCCCGGGCAAGGAAAATAAAAGCAAAAATGAACAAGTGGGACTATATTAAGCTGAAAAACTTCTGTATAGCAAAAGACACCATCAATAGAACAAAAAGGATCCCTACAGTATGGGAGAATATATTTGAAAATGACACATCCGATAAAGGCTTGACATCCAACATATATAAAGAACTCACGCACCTCAAGAAACAAAAAACAAATAATCCAATTAAAAACTGGGCAGAGGAACTGAACAGACAGTTCTCCAAAAAAGAAATTCAGATGGCCAACAGACACATGAAAAGATGCTCCCCATCGCTGATTATCAGAGAAATGCAAATTAAAACCACAATGAGGTAACACCTCACACCAGTTAGGATGGCTACCATCCAAAAGACAAACAACAATAAATGTTGGCAAGGATGTGGAGAAAGGGGAAGCCTCCTACAGTGCTGGTGGGAATGTAAAGTATTTCAACCATTGTGGAAAGCAGTATGGAGGTTCCTCAAAATGCTCAAAATAGACTTAACATTTGACCCAGGAATTCCACTTCTAGGAATTTACCGTAAGAATGCAGCACTGCAGTTTCAAAAAGACAGATGCACCCCTATGTTTATCGCAGCACTATTTACAATAGCCAAGAATTGGAAGCAACCTAAGTGTCCATCAATAGATGAATGGATAAAGAAGATGTGGTACATATACACAATGGAATATTATTCAGCCATAAGAAGAAAACAAATCCTACCATTTGCTACAACATGGATGGAGCTAGAGGGTATTATGCTCAGTGAAATATGCCAACCGGAGAAAGACAAATACCAAATGATTTCACTCATCTGTGGAGTATAAGAACAAAGGAAAAACTGAAGGAACAAAACAGCACCAGAGGGACAGAACCCAAGAATGGTCTAACAGGTACCAAAGGGAAAGGGACTAGGAGGATGGGTGGGTAGGGAGGGATAAGGGGGTGGAGAAGAAAGGGGGTATTGTGATTAGCATGCATAATGGGGGGGTGGCAGAAAGGGGAGGGCTGTACAACACAGAAAAGACAAGTAGTGATTCTACAACATTTTGCTATGCTGATGGACAGTGACTGTAATGGGGTTTATGGGGGTGACCTGGTATAGGGGAGAGCCTAGTAAACATGATATTCTTCATGTAATTGTAGATTAATGATAACAAAAAAAAAAGAGAGAGAAAGAAAACGGGGATTACTCCCTGATAGGATAAAACTAACTGCAAAACAACGATTAATGCATGCTTTACATATCCTTAATTTCAATCATTTAAAGGGTGTCAGATGATCAGCTCTGCAAGTACATTTTTCTGATAATATTCCTTTCTCTTAAAAAAAAAAAGCAGTTCCTGTGTGGTTATCTCCAGTAAGTTCTTCACAGTGGTATAAAGGTCATATCAAAGTGTGGGCAAAGGGTTTGTTTGTGTTTATACAGAGAACCAAAGCCTAATTTGGCTACACAGAAAATGAATTAAGATACGATATGAGGAAGAACTTCCAACATCAACATCCTCGGGAAGAGTCATTCCAGAAGATGATCATCAAAAAACTTCAACAAAGATCCTGGCCCTGTTGCAGCTGTAGCTGCATTCATCCCACCGGTTCCTGGACTTGCCATTGGAATAAAGAAGGAGATATCTAACCTGGCCTGTGCATACAGTAAAACAAAAAATTTGACTGGATCTATACTGTTGGAACTCAACCAAGAATTAGGAGAAGTGCAAGTTGCAGTGCTCCAAAATTGTGCGACTATATACCATCTACTGTTAAAAGAACATATGAGATGTGAACAGTTCCCAGGAATGTGTTGTTTTAATTTGTCTGATATTTCTCAAACTACTCAAATTCAGTTAGACAATATCCATCATATCATTGATAAGTTTTCAAATGCCTAGGGTGCCTAACTTGTTTTTTTGGTTTCACTGGATATGGCTGGTAATTGTAGGTCTGCTTTTGTTCTGAAGCTGTATTCCTATTATGTTAATGTGTGTATGCAAGTTAATTAGTAGTTTAAAACCTATACATGCTTATATTACTCTACAAGAAGATATGTCAAAGAAATAATCAATCTTCCCATGTTTCCTTCCACCTGCTACTTCTATAGCTTTTCTTCTTCCTTCCTAATTATAACCCTTTAGTAGAATTCGAGCCTCATATCAAAATTATCTAGTATCATAATTCTTCCAAGTGGTAAAGATACCTCAAGACAAATGCTGGGCATAGAAGTCACAGGGCATAAATCTGCAAAGAAGTAAAAAGCTAACCTTTTCAAACACTTTTGCTTCTCTCTCACTTACCAACTTTACATTTCCCTGTATGGCCCTGGAAGATGACTGGTTAGCCAGAGATGGGTAAGATTCCTCAAGGGAGGAACAACCTAAGACAGGCACAGTCGCAGGGGGGCCATCAGGTGATAAATTGGGGATCAACAGAGGTGAGGCTTAGAACCTCACCCCCCCGTTTTGAGAGAAATCTTCTGCATCCGTGGATGTTTTGTTGCACTTGTCTAGCTTGGATTAATACTTAGTCTATAGGCACACACCTGATCATCTACATTTGCCCTCTTACAGCACTAAATTATGCCTATAGACTAAGTATTAATCCAACCACACAGAGTCTTCTCCTGGCATGCAGCTAACCGGGCAAGATCTAGAGCCTGCTCATGTGTGCAGCTGCCTGGCACAGACAGAGGAAGCTGGCCCAAAGTCCAGAAGGCATGAAGGGGTGGCGTTCTCACAGGAGAATACACGCCGCATGATTGTGAATCCCAGCAGTGCCCTAGGCCATCCAAAGAGCAGCCCTGCCCATGGCAGCTCAGGGGATTAACCTAGAGATTGCTCCCTGTGTGCAAGTAACTGGCACAGGCAGCAGAGAAGGGCAAGGTGACCAGAAAACAGGAATGGACTTTGTTCTCCCAGCTGATACATGTGCCACTTGCCGGCGATAATTTCTATCGCCATGAAAATGCAGAAAAATCTGGTCCAGTCCTAAATCACTCAAACGCCAGAGAGAGGGCCTGGTGAGACATGTATAACCAATCTTCCTGAAAAGTAATTCAAAATAAAAGTCATAACAATGCTGATGTAGCTGAAGAGAAATATGCAAGAGCAAAGGGATGAAGTCTGGAGGGAAATAACAGAAATGAAACAATCAATGAAAGGACTCAGGAGCAGACTGGATGAGGGACAAGAGACTGCTAATGGAACAGAAATCAGAGACCAGGAATACAGAGAAGCTGAGGAAGAGAGAGATGAAAGGATCTCTAGGAAAGAAAGAATATTAAGAGAACTGTGTGAACAATCCAAATGGAACAGTATTCACATAATAGGGGTACGAGAAGAAGAGAGAAATAGTGATAGAAAGTGTCTTTGAAGAAATAATTGCTGAAAACTTCCCCAAGATGAGGAAGGAAATAGTCTCACACAATGGAAGCCCACAGATATCTCAAAACAAGGGACCCAAGGAGGACAACACAAAGACATATACTAATGAAAATGGCAAAGATCAAAGACAAGTTCAGGGTATTAAAGGCAGCCAGAGAGAGAAAAAAGATCACATACAAAGGAAAACCCATCAGGCAATCATCAGACTTCTCAACAGAAACCTTACAGGCCAGAACAGAACAGCATGATATATTTAATGCAAAGAAACAGAAGGGGCTTGAACCAAGAATACTGTATTCAGGACGATTATCAATTAAATTTGAAGGAGGTATTAAACAATTCCAAGACGAGCGAAAGTTGAGGGAATTTGCCTCCCACAAACAACCTCTACAGGGTATTTTAAAGGGACTGCTCTAGATGGAAGCACTCCTAAGGCTAAATAGATGTCACCAGAGAAAATAAAATCAGAGCAAACAAAGCAGATCAACCAAATACTAATGAAAGGCAAAAATGAAGTCAGCTATGTATAACAGCAGTCAAGGGAAACACAAAAGAGAACACAATAAAACTTCCAAAATATAAAGAATAGAGGAGGAAGAAGGGAGAAAAATTAAGAAACATCAGACTGTGTTTATAAAAGCATAATAAATGAGTTAACGTTAGATGATTAGATAGTAAAGAAGCTACCCTTGGACGTTTGGTAACCACGAACCCAAAGCCTGCAATGTCAATAAGTACATATGTATCGATAATCACCCTAAATGTAAATGGGTGGAATACACCAATCAAAAGACACAGAGTAACATACTGGATAAAAAAGAAGGACACATCTATATGCTGCTTACAGGAGAAACACCTCAAACCCAAAGACATACACAGACTAAAACGGAAGGGATGGAAAAACATATTTCTTGCAAACAATAGGGAGAAAAAAGGTGTTGTAGTACTTGTATCAGACAAAATAGACAGCAAAATAAAGTAAGAAGAGATAAAGAAGGACATTAAAAATGATAAAAGGGGCAGTTCAAAAAGAGGGTATAGCCATTATAAATATATATGCACCCAACACAGGAGCACTGACACGTGAAAAAAATGCTAACAAAACTAAAGGAGGAAATAGAAACCAATGCATTCATTTTAGGGGACATCAAGACAGCACTCACTTCAAAGGACAGACCAACCACACAGAAAATAAGTAAGGACAGAGAGGCACTGAACAACACACTAAAACATATGGACCTAACAGACATCTACAAAACTCTACACCCAAATTCAACAGGATACACATTCTTCTCAAGTGCATATGGAACGTTTTGCAGAATAGACCACATACTAGGCCACAAAAAGAGTCTCAGTAAATTTAAAAAGACTGAAATTCTACCAAACAACTTCTCAAATCACAAAGGTATACAACTAGAAATAAATTGTACAAAGAAAAACAAAGTCTCACAAACCTATGGAGGCTTAAGAACATGCTCCTAAATAATCAATGGATCAATGACCAAATTAAAACAGATTGAGCAATATACGGCAACAAATAACAACAACAGCACAATGACCCAACTTCTTTGGGATGCAGCGAAGGCAGTTCTAAGAGGAAACTATATATAGCAATCCAGGCCTATTTAAAGAAGGAAGAACAATCCAAAAATGAATAGTCTAATGTCACAATTATTGAAATTGGAAAAAGAAGAACAAATGAGGCCAAAGTCTGCAGAAGGAGGGAGATAATAAAGATCAGAGAAGAAATAAATAAAATTAAGGAGAATAAAACAATAGAAAAGAATCAGTGAAACCAAGAGCTGGTTCTTTGAGAAAATAAACAAAATAGATGAACCCCTAGCCAGACTTATTAAGAGAAAAAGAGAATTTACACAATTAAACAGAATCAGAAAAGAGAAAGGAAAAATCCTGACTGATGCCACAGAAATACAAAGAATTATTAGAGAATACTATGAAAATCTATATGCTAACAAGCTGGATAACCTAGAATAAATGCACAACTTTCTAGAAAAATACAACCTTCCAGGAGTGACCAAGGAAGAAACAGAAAATCTAAACAGACCAATTACCAGCAACAATATTGAATAGGAAATAAAAAAATTACACAAGAAGAAAATCCTCAGGCCAGATGGATTCACCGCTGAATTTTCTTTTTTAATTTTCGTATCATTAATCTACAATTACAAGACCAACATTATGGTTACTAGTCTACCACCATCATCAAGTCCCCACCACATACCCAATTACAGTCACTGTCCATCAGCATAGTAAGATGCTATAGAATCACTACTTCTCTGTGTGCTACAGCCCATCCCTTGCCTCCCCCCCTACATTAAGTCTGCTAATTGTAATACCCCTTTTACCCCTTATCCATCCCTTTCCACCCATCTTCCCTAGTCCCTTTCCTTTTGGTAACTGTTAGTCCATTCTTGGGTTCTTGAGTTTGCTGCTGTTTTGCTCCCTCCGTTCTTTTTTTTGTTCTTACACTCCACAGATGAGTGAAATGATTTGGTACTTGCCTTTTCTGCCTGGCTCATTTCACTGAGCACAAGACCCTCTAGCACCATCCATGTTGTTGCAAATGGTCTAAGATTTGTTTTCTTATCATGGCTGAATAATATTCCATTGTGTATATGTACCACATCTTCTTTATCCACACATCTACTAATGCACATGTAGGGTGCTTCCATATCTTGGCTATTATAAATAGTGCTGTGATTAACATAGTGGTGCATATGTCTTTTTCAAACTGGGCTCCTGCATTCGTAGGGTAAATTCCTAGGAGTGGAATTTCTGGATCAAATGGTATTTCTACTTTTAGTTTTTTGAGGTACCTTCATAGTGCTTTAAACAATGGTTGAAGAAATTGAAATTTCCAACAGCAGTGTAGGAGGGTTCCCCTTTCTCCACATCCTCACCAACATTTGTTGCTGTTTGTCTTTTGGATGGTGGCATCTTTACTGTTCTGAGGTGACATCTCATTGTGGTTTTAATTTGCATTTCTCTGATGATTAGCGATGTGGAGAATGTTTTCATGTGGCTGTTGGCCATCTGAATTTCTGCTTTGGAGATGTGTCTATTCAGATCGTCTGACCATTTTTTCTTTGGTATCATTAATCTACAATTACATAAAGAACATTATGTTTACTAGGCTCCCCCATGCACCAAGTCCCCACCACATAACCCTTCACAGTCATTGTTCATCAGAATTGTAAGATGCTGTAAAATCACTACTTGTCTTCTCTGTGTTGTACAGCCTTCTCCGTGCTCCACACACACTACACATGCTAATCGTACGCCCCCTTTCTTTTTCCCCGCTCTTGTCCATCCATTCCCACCCATCCTCCCCAGGCCCTTTCACTTTGGTAACTATTAGTCCATTCTTGGGTTCTGTGATTCTGCAGCTATTTTGTTCCTTCAGTTTCCCTTTGTTCATATACTCCACATATGAGTGAAATCATTTCATAATTGTCTTTCTCTGCCTGGCTTATTTCACTGAGCATAATTGCATCAAATTCCATCCATGTTGTTGCAAATGGTAGGATCTGTTTTTTTCTTATGGCTGAGTAATATTCCATTGTGTATATGTACCACATCTTCTTTATCCATTCATCTACTGATGGACATTTAGTTTGCTTCCATATCTTGGCTATTGTAAATAGTGCTGCGATAAATAAGGGTGCATCTGTCCTTCTCAATCTGGTGTGCTACATTTTTAGGGTAATTCCATTAATCTGGTGTGCTACATTTTAGGGTAATATTCCATTGTGTATATGTACCACATCTTCTTTATCCATTCATCTACTGATGGACATTTAGTTTGCTTCCATATCTTGGCTATTGTAAATAGTGCTGCGATAAACATAGGGGTAAACTCCTAGAAGTGGAATTCCTGGGTTAAATGTTATTCCTATTTTGAGTATTTTGAGGAACCTCCATAATGCTTTCCACAATGGTTCAAATAATTTACATTCCCATCAGCAGTGTAGGAGGCTTCCCCTTTCACCACAACCTCGCCAACATTTGTAGTTCATTGTTTTTTTGATGATGGCGATCCTTGCTGGTGTGAGGTGATATCTCATTGTAGTTTTAATTTGCATTTGTCTCATGACAAGTGATGTGGAGCATCTTTTCATGTGCCTATTGGCCATCTGAATTTCTTCTTTGGAGAACTGTCTTTTCAGATCCTCTGTCCATTTTTTAATTGGCTTATTTGCTTTTTGTTTTTTGAGGTGTGTAAGCTCTTTATATATTATGGATGTCAGCTCTTTATCAGATCTGTCATTTATTAATATATTCTCCTATACTATAGGATACCTTTTTGTTCTATTGATGGTGTCCGTTGCCGTACAGAAGGTTTTTAGCTTGATATAATGCCACTTGTTCATTTTTGCTTTTGTTTCCCTAGCCCGGGGAGATATGTTCATGAAGAAGTCACTCATGTTTATGTCCATGAGATTTTTGCCTCTGTTTTTTTCTAAGAGTTTTATGGTTTCATGAATTACATTCAGGTCTTTGATCCATTTTGAATTTACTTTTGTGAATGGGGTTAGACAGTGATCCAGTTTCATTCTCTTACATGAAGCTGTCCAGTTTTTCCAGCACCATCTTTTGAAGAGACTGTCATTTCCCCATTGCATGTCCATGGATCCTTTATCATACACAAATAGGCCATATATATTTGGGTTAATATTTGGAGTCTCTATTCTGTTCCACTGGTCTGTGGCTCTGTTCTTGTGCCAATACCAGATTGTCTTGATTACTGTGGCTTTGTAGTAGAGCTTGAAGTTGGGGAGCAAGATCCCCCCCACTTTATTCTTCCTTCTCAGGATTGCTTTGGCTATTCAGGGTCTTTGGTGGTTCAATATGAATTTTTGTACTATTTGGTCTAGTTCACTGAAGAATGCTGTTGGTAATTTCATAGGGATTGCATCAAATCTGCATATTGCTTTGGGCAGGATGGCCATTTTGACAATATTAATTCTTCCTAGCCACGAGCATGGGATGAGTTTCCATTTGTTAGTGTCCTCTATAACGTCTCTTAAGAGTGTCTTATAGTTTTCAGGGAATAGGTCTTTCACTTCCTTGGGTAGGTTTATACCTAGGTATTTTATTCTGTTTGATGCTATTGTGAATGGAATTGTTTTCCTGATTTCTCTTTCTATTAGTTCATTGTTGGTGTATAGGAAAGCCACAGAATTCTGTGTGTTAATTTTGTATCCTGCAACTTTGCTGAATTCTGATATTAGGTCTAGTAGTTTTGGAGTGGAGTCTTTAGGGTTTTTTATGTACAATATCATGTCATCTGCAAATAGTGACAGTTTAACTTCTTCTTTACCAGTCTGGATTCCTTGTATTTCTTTGTTTTGTCTAATTGCCATTGCTAGGACCTCCAGTACTATGTTGAATACCAGTGGAGAGAGTGGGTATCCCTGTCTTGTTCCTAATCTCAGAGGAAAAGCTTTCAGCCTCTCGCTGTTCAGTACGATGTTAGCTGTGGGTTTATCATATATGGCCTTTATTATGTTGAGGTACTTGCCCTCTATGCCCATTTTGTTGAGAGTTTTTTATCATGAATGGATGTTGAATTTTGTCAAATGCTTTTTCAGCATCTATGGAGATGATCATGTGGTTTTTGTTCTTTTAGTTGATGTGGTGGATGATGATAATGGATTTCCGAATTTTGTACAATCCTTGCATCTCTGGGATGAATCCCACTTGGTAGTGGTGTATGATCCTTTTGATGTATTTTTGAATTCGGTTTGCTAATATTTTGTTGAGTATTTTTGCATCTATGTTCATCAGGGATATTGGTCTGTAGTTTTCTTTTTTTGTGGTGTCTTTGCCTGGTTTTGGTATTAGGGTGATGTGGGCTTCATAGAATGACTTTGGGAGTATTCCCTCCTCTTCTATTTTTTGGAAAACTTTAAGGAGAATGGGTATTATGTCTTCTCTGTATGTCTGATAAAATTCCGCGGTAAATCCATCTGGCCCGGGCGTTTTGTTCCTGGGTACTTTTTTGATTACTGCTTCAATTTCATTGCTGGTAATTGGTCTGTTTAGATTTTCTGTTTCTTTCTGGATCACTCTTGGAAGGTTGTATTTTTCTAGGAAGTTGTCCCATTTCTCCTAGGTTTTCCAGTTGGCATATAGGCTTTCATTATATTCTCTAATAATTCTTTGTATTTCTGTTGGGTCTGTTGTGATTTTTCCTTTCTCGTTTCTGATTCTGTTGATGTGTGTTGACTCATTTTCTCTTAATAAGTCTGGCAAGAGGCGTATCTATTTTGTTTATTTTGTTGAAGAACCAGCTCTTGGTTTCATTGATTTTTTCTATTGTTTTATTCTTCTCAATTTTATTTATTTCTTCTCTGATTTTTATTATGTCCCTCCTTCTGCGGACCTTAGGCCTCATTTGTTCTTCTTTTTCCAATTTCGATAATTGTGACATTAGACTATTCATTTGGGATTGTTCTTCCTTCTTTAAATATGCCTGGATTGCTATATACTTTCCTCTTAAGACTGCTTTTGCTGTGTCCCACAGAGGTTGGGGCTTTGTGTTTTGTTGCATTTGTTTCCATATATTGTTGGATCTCCATTTTAATTTGGTTGTTGATCCATTGATTATTTAAGAGCATGTTGTTAAGCCTCCATTTGTTTGTGGGCCTTTTTGCTTTCCTTGTACAATTTATTTCTAGTTTTATACCTTTGTGGTCTTAAAAGTTGGTTGGTAGGATTTTAATCTTTTGAATTAACTGAGGCTCTTTTTGTGGCCTAGTATGTGGTCTATTCTGGAGAATGTTCCATGTGCACTTGAGAAGAATGTGTATCCTGTTGCTTTTGGATGTAGAGTTCTGTAGATGTCTATTAGGTCCATCTGTTCTAGTGTGTTGTTCAGTGCCTCTGTGTCCTTACTTATTTTCTGTCTGGTGGATCTGTCCTTTGGAGTGAGTGTTGTGTTAAAATCTCTCAAAATGAATTCATTGCATTCTATTTCCTCCTTTAATTCTGTTAGTATTTGTTTCACATATATTGGTGTTCCTGTATTGGGTGCATATGTTTTAATGGTTATATCCTCTTGTTGGACTGAGCCCTTTATCATTATGTAGTGTCCTTCTTTATCTCGTTACTTTCTTTGTTTTGAAGTCTATTTTGTCTGATACTAGTATTGCAACGCCTGCTTTATTCTCCCTATTGTTTGCATGAAATATCTTTTTCCATGTCTTGACTTCTAATCTGTGCATGTCTTTGGGTTTGAGGTGAGTCTCTTGTAAGCAGCATATAGATGCGTCTTGCTTTTTTATCCATTCTATTACCCTGTGTCTTTTGATTGGTGAATTCAGTCAATTTACATTTAGGGTGATTATTGAAAGGTATGTACTTATTGCCATTGCAGTCTTTAGATTCGTGGTTACCAAAGGTTCAAGGTTAGCTTCTTTACTACCTTACTGTCTAACTTAACTCACTTATTGAGCTATTATTAATGCAGCCTGATGACTATTTCTCTCCCTTTTTATTCCTCCTCCTCCATTCTTCATATGTTGGGTGTTTTGTTCTGTGTTCTTTTTAGGAGTGCTCCCATCTATAGCAGTGTCTCTCATATACCCTGTAGAGGTGGTTTGTGGGAGGCAAATTCCCTCAACTTTTGCTTGTGTGGAAATTTAGTCCCTCCTTCATATTTAAATGATAATCGTGCTGGATACAGTATCCTTGGTTCAAGGCCTTTCTGTTTCATTGCATTGAATATATCATGCCATTCTCTTCTGGCCTGTCAGGTTTCTGTTGAGAAGTCTGATGATAGCCTGATGGGTTTTCCTTTGTAGGTGACCTTTTCTCTCTCTCTCGTTGCCTTTAATACTCTGTCCTTGTCCTTGATCTTTGCTATTTTAATTATTATGTGTGTTGGTGTTGTCCTCTTTGGTCCTTTCTGTTGGGAGTTCTGTGTACTTCCGAAGTCTGAGCAACTATTTCCTCCCCCAGTTTGGGAAAGTTCTCAGCAATTATTTCTTCAAAGACACTTTCTATCCCCTTTTCTCTTTCTTCTTCTCCTGGTACCCCTATAATGTGGATATTGTTCCTTTTGGATTGGTCACACTGTTCCCTTAATATTGTTTCCTTCCTGGAGATCCTTTTATCTCTCTCTGCGTCAGCTTCTATGTGTTCCTGTTCTCTGGTTTCTATTCCATCAATGGCCTCTTGCATCTTATCCACTCTGTTTACAAATGCTTCCAGAGATTGTTTCACTTTTTTAATCTCCCTCCGGATGTCATCCCTTAGCTCTTGTATATTTCTCTGCATCTCCGTCAGCATGTTTATGATATTTACTTTGAATTCTTTTTCAGGAAGACTGGTTAGGTCTATCTCCTTTGCATGTGTTGACTCTGTGATTTTTTTGTCTGTCTCAGATTCTGCCTCTTCATGGCGAAAGAGATAGTTTGTGGAGTTGGGGTGAGTGACGGCTGGAAGAACGTCCCTTCTTGTTGGTTTGTGGCCTTCTTCTGCTGGAAGAACTGCGACCTCAAGCGGCTTGTGCTGGGCAGCTGCATGCAGATTGGGCCTCTGATTCTTGCCCGGCCACTATGGAGTTTAGCTCCGCAATTGATGTGGGCGTGGCCTGCCTCGGGCTGCTGCTCTGATATGGTGGAGCCCGTCAGAGGGGAAACGGCCAGAAGGCTGTTTATCTCTGTAAGGGGCCTCTGAACTGCCATGCTGTACAGGGGGTTAGGGTGTCCAGAGTTCCCCAGGATTCCCAGCTGCTGGGCTAAGTGGCCCAGGATGCTTCCATCCAGCTGTGGGTTCCCTGTCCCTTTAAGACTTTATTTTTTTTTGTCCCCGGGGTGCCGGCTGTGGGGACCTGCTCACAGGTCTTACTGTCCTGTTTCCCTAGTTTCCAGCATCCCATGCATGCACTGTGTTTTTGCTCCAGTGCGGATGGCTAGGGCTGGGTATTCAGCAGTCCTGGGCCCCCTCTCCTTCCCCACTCTGACTCCTCTCCTCCCCCCGGAAGCTGGGGGGAGGGGCGTTCGGGTCCCGCCGGGCCGCAGCTTTTATCTTACCCCCTTGGAGAGGCGCTGGGTTCTCACAGGTGTGGATGTAGATTGGCTGTTGTCCTGTGTCTTCTGGTCTCTCTTTTAGGGAGAGTGTTATTTGTTGTATTTTCAAAAATATATATAGTTTTGGGAGGAGATTTCTGCTGCTCTACTCACACTGCCATCTTGGCTCCACCTCCATCTGTCCATTTTTTAATCGGATTATTTTCTTTTTGTTTGTTGAGGTGCATGAGCTCTCTATAATGTTCTGGATGTAAACCCTTTATCGGATATGTCATTTATGAATATATTCTCCCATACTGTAGGATGTCTTTTTGTTCTATTGATGGTGTCCTTTGCTGTACAGAAGCTTGTCATCTTCATATAGGCCCACTTGTTCATTTTTACTTTTGATTCCCTTGCCCAGGAACATATGTTCATGAAGAAGTTGCTTATGCATATGTCCAAGAGATTCTTGCCTATGTATTATCTGAAGAGTTTAATGGTGTTATGACTTACATTCAGGTCTTTGATCCATTTCGAATTTACTTTTGTGTATGGGTTTAGACAATGATCCAGTTTCATTCTCTTACATGTAGGTTTCCAGTTTTGCAAATGCCAGCTGTTGAAAGGGCTGTCATTTCCCCATTTTATATCCATGGCTCCTTTAACATATATTAATTGACCATGTATGTTTGGGTTAATATCTGGACTCTCTATTCTATTCCACTGGTCTGTTGGTCTGTTCTTCTGCCAGTACCAAATTATCTTGCTAACTGTGGCTTTGTCATAGAGCTTGAAGTTGGGAAGCGATATCCCCTCTGCTTTATTCTTCCTTCTCAGGATTGCTTTGGCTATTCAGGGTCTTTGTGGTTCCATATGAATTTAAGAAATATTCCAGTTTGTTGAAGAATGCTGTTGGTAGTTTGATAGGTATTGCATTGAATCTGTAGATTACTTTAGGCAGGATGGACATTTTGACAATATTAATTCTTCCTAGCCAAGAGTATGGGATGAATTTCCATTTGTTAGTGTCATCTTTAATTTCCCTCATGAGTGTCCTGTAGTTTTCAGGGTATACGGCTTTCACTTCCTTGGTTAGGTTTATTCATAGGTATTTTATTCTTTTTGATGGAACTGTGAATGGAATTGTTTTCCTGATTTCTCTTTCTGTTAGTTCATTATTAGTCTTCTTCCCGATCTTAGGTGATAAGCTTTCAGTTTCTTGCTGCTAAGTATGATGTTGGCTGTGGTTTTGTCATGTATGGCCTTTATTATGTTGAGGTCATTGCTCTCTATACCCATTTTGTTGAGAGTTTTTATCATGAATGGATGTTGAATTTTGTCAAATGCTTTCTCCGTATTTATGGAGATGATCATGTGATTTTGTCCTTCTTTTTGTTGATGTGGTAGATGTTGTTGATGGATTTTCAAATGTTGTACCATCCTTGCATCCCTGGGATGAATCGCTTATCATGGTGTATGATACTCTTGGTGTATTTTTGAATTCAGTTTGTTAATATTTTGTTGAATATTTTTCCATCTATGTTCATCAGCATATTTAGTCTGTAATTTTCTATTTTTGTGGGGTCTTTGGCTCATTTTAGCATTAGAATGATGCTGGCCTCACAATGAGTTTAGAAGTATTCCCCCCTCTTCTACCTTTTGGAAAATTTTTAAGGATAATGGGTATTATGTCTTCTCTATACATCTGGTAAAATTTAGTTGTGACCCAGGGGGTTTTATTCTTGGGTAGTTTTCTGATTACCAGTACAATTTCATTGCTACTAATTGGTTTGTTTAGATTTTCTGTTTCTTCCTTGGTCACTTTTGGAAGGTTGTAATTTTCTAGGACGTTTTCCATTTCTTCTAGGTTATCCAGTTTGTTAGTATATAGATTTTCATAGTATTCTCTAATAATTCTTTGTATTTCTGTGGGGTCAGTCGTGATTTTTCCTTTCTCATTTCTGATTCTGTTGATGTGTGTTGACTCTCTTTTTCTCTTAATAAGTCTGGCTAGGGGTCCATCTATTTTATTTTCTCAAGGAACCAGCTCTTGGGTTTACTGATTTTTTTCTATTGTTTTATTCGCCTCAATTTTATTTATTTCTTCTCCGATCTTTATTATGTCCCTCCTTCTGCTGACTTTGGGCCTCACTTGTTCTTCTTTTTCCAGTTTCAATAACTGTGACTTTAGACTATTCATTCTGGATTGTTCTTCCTTCTTTAAATAGGCCTGGATTAGTATGTACTTTCCTCTTAGAACTGCCTTTGCTGCGTTCCACAGAAGTTGGGCGTTTGTCCTGTTGTTGTCATATGTTTCCATATATTGCTTGATCTCTTGTTTTAATTTGGTCATTGATCCATCGATTATTTATGAGCATGTTGTTAAGCCTCCAGGTGTTTGTGAGCCTTTTTAGCTTTTTTGTAAAATTTATTTCTCATTTTATAGTTTTTTTAATCTGAGAAGTTGTTTGGTAGAATTTCAATCTTTTTGAATTTACTGAGGCTCCTTTTGTGGCCTAGTATGTGGTCTATTCTGGAAAATGTTCCATGTGCACTTGAGAATGTGTATCCTGATGCATTTCGGTGTAGTGTTTTGTAGATGTCTATTAGGTCCATGTGTTTTAGTGCGTTGTTCAGTGCCTCTGTGTCCTTACTTATTTTCTGTCTGGTTGATCTGTCCTTTGGAGTGAGTGGTGTGTTGAAGTCTCTTAGAATGAATGCATTGCATTCTATTTCCTCCTTTAATTCTGTTAGTATTGGTTTAGCATATGTCGTTGTTCCTGTGTTGGGTGCATAAATATTCATAATGGTTATATCCTCTTGTTGGATTGCCTCCTTTATCATTATGTAATGTTCTTTGTTTGTTGTTACTTTTCTTGTTTTGAATTCTATTTTGCCTGATACATGTACTGCAACACCTGCTTTTTTCTCCCTATTTTTGCATGAAGTATCTTTTTCCATCCCTTCCGTTTTAGTCTGTGTATGTCTTTGATTTGGAGGTGTGTCTCTTGTAAGTAGCATATAGATGGGTCGTACTTTTATCCATTCTATGATGCTGTCTTTTGATTGGTGCATTCAGTCACTTACATTTAGGGTTATTATTGATAGATATGTACGTATTGCCATTGCAGGCTTTGTTTTAGTGGTTACCAAAGGTTCAAGAGTAGCTTCTTTACTATCTGACCATCTAACTTAACTCTCTTATTATGCTATTATAAACAGTCTGATGATTCTTTATTTCTCTCCCTTCTTATTCCACCTCCTCCATTATGTATATGTTAGGTGTTTTATTCTGTACTCTTTTGTGTTTCCCTTGAGTGTTTTTGTGGATAGCTGATTTTATTTTTTGCCTTTAGTTAGTATTTGGTTGGTCTGCTTTGTTTGCTCTAATTTTATTTTCTCTAGTGACATCTATTTAGCCTTAGGAGTGCTCCCATCTAGAGCAGTCCCTTTTAAATATCCTGTAGGGTTGGTTTGTGGGAGGCAAATACCTTCCACTTTTGCTCATCCACAAATTGTTTAAACCCTCCTTCAAATTTAAATGATAATCATGCTGGATACAGTATTCTTGGTTCAAGGCCCTTCTGTTTCATTGTATGAAATATTTCATGTCATTCTCTTCTGGTCTGTAAGGTTTCTGTTGAGAAGTCTGATAATAGCCTGATGGGTTTTTCTTTGTAGGTGATTCTTTTTCTCTCTCTGGCTGCCTTTATTACCCTGACCTTGCCTTTGATCTTTGTGATTTTAATTATTATGTGTCTTGGTGTTCCTCCTTGGTTGCCTTTTGTTGGGAGATCTGTGGGCTTCCATGGTCTGAGAGCCTATTTCCTTCCCCATCTTGAGGATATTTTCAGCAATTATTTCTTCAAAGACACTTTATACCCCTTCTTCTCTCTCTTCTTCTGGTACCCCTATTATGTGAATATTGTTCCATTTGGATTGGTCACATGGTTCTCTTAATGTTATTTCTTTCCTAGAGATCCTTTTATCTCTCTGTACCTCAGGTTCTCTGTATTCCTGTTATCTGATTTCTATTCCATTAACAGTCTCTTGCACCTTGTTCAGTCTGCTCTTAAGACCTTCCACTGATTGTTTCAGTTCTGCTATCTCCCTCCAGACTTCATCCTTTAGTTATTGCGTATTTCTCTGCAGGTCCATCAGCATGGTTATGACTTTTATGTCCTATTCTTTTTCAGGAAGATTGGTTATATCTATCTCAACAGGCCCTCTCTCTGGGTTTTTCTGAGTGATTTTTGATTGGACCAGACTCTTCTGCCTTTTCATGGCGATAGAAGTGGTCGCAGGCAGGTGGTGCATGTTTCAACTGGGAGAACAAAGTTTCTTTCTGCTTGCTGGTCACCTTGCCCTTCTTCACTCCCTGTGTCGGTTACCCGCACACCGGTAGCAGTCTCTGGGATAATCTCCTTAGCTGTGTGCAGCCCTCAGGATAGCCAAGAACAGTGTGGGGCATCGGAGACATGCCCGGTGTGTTCTGCATGAACCACACCCCTTCGTGCCTTCAGGATCGTGCTCCGGCTTCCGCTGTCTGTGCCAGTTACCACATACCAGGAGCCATCTCTGGGTAATCTCCTGAGCTGCCATGCATGGGTCTGCCGTCTGGATAGCCTAGAGCCCTGAGGGAGCTTGCAGGCATTCCGGACAGGTTCTCCTGTGAGAAAGGCTCCCCTTTGTGCCTTCCGAACCTTACTCGAGGTTCCTCTGTCTGTGCTGGGTAGCCACATGCCAGCGTTCCTTTAACACTTAAAAAGCACCCGCTTTTGAGATGAGGCTTAGAACTTTTCCCCCCGTTTTGAGAGAAATCTTCTGCATCCGTGGATGTTTTGTTGCTCTTGTCTAGCTTGGATTAATACTTAGTCTATAGGCACACACCTGATCGTCTACATTTGCCCTCTTACAGCACTAAACTATGTTTTCTACCTTTATCTTGCATCTACCTACCACTTAAGCATTTTATTAAAAATAAAAATAATAATAATAATAATAAGGGAGAAATGTGGGATTCACATATAAATCAAGTATAAAAATCAAACAAATCATAATTGACCTGATTGTTTACAGTTCATAATGTGTGATCGAAACCGAAAATTTCTGTGATGACTGCCCTTGCACTGTTCACCATGTAAGAACTTATTCACTATGTAAGAACTTGTTCACCATGTAAAAACTTGTTTGTTATTGAAGGGCCCCCACCAGTAAGATGGCAAACTTCTGGCTTCTCTTCCGGGTCCTCAGTTCCCGATGGCGCCACCTAAAGACCAATCACTTCTCTCCCCACTCCCACTCCCAGCACCTAGCCAATAGCCACCAGCCCCGTAGAAGTAACACCACAATCACCCCATGCCCCTTCCTATATAACCCAGCACCTTTCCCCAATAAAGCGGAATTCTCCGGTGAATTGCTGCTGTGTGTCACTCTTTTCCTTTCAGTTATGCTTCAGAAGATTGGAGACTGTTGAGAATTAGGTATGGGGTTGATTAATGATTGTGCATTGAATCCCCTATACAGAATTTTATTGTTGTTAACAACCATATGATCAATAAATATGAGAGATGCCCTCTCAAAAAAAAAAAAAAAAGCACCCGCTTTTTTTTTGTCCCAGGGGAGCCAGCTGTGGGGACCTGCTCTCAGTCTCCATCTCATATTTTACTTTTCGGTTGCTCTAATTCCCAGTACACCATCGAATTTGTGTCTTCTGTCCCAGTGCAGACAACTAGGGCTGGTCACTTAGCAGTCCTGTGCTTCCACTCCCACCCCAATCTGATTCTTCTCCTCCCTCCAGTGAGCTGGGGTGGGGAGAGTGCTCGGGTCCTGCCAGGTCACGACTTTGTATCTTACCCTTTCCAAGAGATGCTGAGTTCTTGCAGATGTAGATGTAGCCTGGCTGTTGTACTGTATCTTCTCTTCTCTCTTTTAGGAATAGTTGTATTTGTTGTATTTTCAAAAATATACATGGTTTTGGGAGGGAATTTCCACCGCCCTACTCACGCCACCATCTTGAGCCCCTCCTCCCACCGCTCAAGTTTATCAGACATTTAGAGAAGACATAATACCCATTCTCCTTAACGTTTTCCATAAAATAGAAGAGGAGGAAATACTTCCAAACTGATTCTATGAAGCCAGCATCACTCTAATACCAAAACCAGGCAAAGACACCACAAAAAAGAAAATTACAGATAAATATCCCTGATGAACATAGATGCAAAAATACTGAACAAAGTATTAGCAAATCGAATTCAAAAATACATCAAAAAGGAACCCTCCTACACTGCTGGTGGGAATGTAAATTAGTTCAACCATTGTGGAAAGCAATATGGAGGTTCCTCAAAATGCTCAAAATAGACTTACCATTTGACCCAAGAATTCCACTTCTAGGAACTTACCCTAAGGATGCAGCACTCCAGTTCGAAAAAGACAGATGCACCCCTATGTTTATTGCAGCACTATTTACAATAGCCAAGAAATGGAAGCAACCTAAGTGTCTATCAGAAGATGAATGGATAAAGAAAATGTGGTACATATACACAATGGAACATTATTCAGCCATAAGAAGAAAACAAATCCTACAATTTGCAACAACATGGATGGAGCTAGAGGGTATTATGCTCAGTGAAATAAGCCAAGTGGAGAAAGACAAATACCAAATGATTTCATTCATCTGTGGAGTATAAGAACAAAAAAAAAACTGAAGGAACAAAACAGCAGCAGAATCACAGAACCCAAGAATGGACTAACAGTTACCAAAGGGAAAGAGACTGGGGAGAATGGGAGGGTAGGGAGGGATAAGGGCGGGGAAGAAGAAAGGGGGTATTATGATTAGCATGTATAATGTGGGGGGTCAGGGAAAGGGGAGGGCTTTGCAACACAGAGAAGACAAGTAGTGATTCTCAACATCTTTCTATGCTGATGGACAGTGACTGTAATGGGGTTTCTGGGGGGGACTTTGGGTAGGGGAGAGCCTAGTAAACATAATGTTCTTCATGTAATTGTAGATTAATGATAACAAAATTAAAAAAATACATCAAAAGGATCATACACCATGACCAAGTGGGATTCATCCCAGGGATGCAAGGATGGTACAACATTCGAAAACCCATCAACATCATCCACCACATCAACAAAAAGAAGGACAAAAACCAAATGATCATCTCCATAGACGGTTAAAAAGCATTTGACAAAATTCAACATCCATTCATGATAAAAACTCTCAACAAAATGGGCATAGAGGGCAAGTACCTCAACATAATAAAGGCCATATATGACAAACCCACAGCTAACATCATACTTAACAGTGAGAAGCTGAAACCTTTTCACCTAAGATCGGGAAGAAGACAAGGATGCCCTCTCTCCCCACTTTCATTCAACATAGTACTGGAGGTCCTAGCCATGGCAATCAGACAAAACAAAGAAATAAAAGGCATCCAGATTGGCAAGAAAGAAGTTAAACTGTCACTATTTGCAGATGACATGATATTGTACATAAAAAACCCCTAAAGCCTCCACCCCAAAAGTACTAAAACTTAATATCTGAATTCAGCAAACTTGCAGGATACAAAATGAATACACACAAACCTGTTGCATTCCTATACAGTAATGATGAACTAGCAGAAAGAGAAATCAGGAGAACAATTCTATTCACAATTGCATCAAAAAGAGTAGAATCCATAGGAATAAAGCTAACCAAGGAAGTGAAAGACCTATACCCTGAACTACATGATATTCTTAAGAGAAATTCAAGAGGACATTAACAAATGGAAATTCATCCCATGCTCTTGGCTAGGAATAATTAAAATTATCAAAATGGCGATCCTGCCATAGGCAATCTACAGATTCAATGAAATCCCTATCAATATACCAACAGCATTCTTCAACGAACTGGAAAAAATAGTTCTAAAATTCATATGGAACCACCAATGACCCCAAATAGCCAAAGAAATCCTGAGAAGGAAGAATAAAGCAGGGGGGATATCGCTTCCCATCTTCAAGCTGTACTACAAAGCCACAGTTAGCAAGACAATTTGGTACTGGCACAAGAACAGACCCAGAAACCAGTTGAACAGAATAGAGAGCCCAGATGTTAACCCAAACATATATGGTCAGTTAATATACGATAAATGAGCCATGGATATACAATGGGGAAATGACAGCCTCTTCAACAGCTGGTATTGGCAAAACTGGATACCTACATGTAACAGAATGAAACTGGATCATTGTCTAACCCCATAAACAAAAGTAAATTCGAAATGGATCAAAGACCTGAATGTAAGTTAAGAAACCATAAAACTCTTAGAGAAAACATAGGCAAAAGTCTCTTGGACATAAACATGAGCAACTTCTTCATGAACATATGTTCCCGGGCAAGGGAAACAAAAGCAAAAATGAACAAGTGCGACTATATCAAGCTGAAAATCTTTTGTACAGCAAAGGACACCATCAATAGAACAAAAAGGCATCCTACAGTATGGGAGAATATATTCATAAATGACAGATCCGATAAAGGGTTGACATCCAAAATATACAGAGAGCTCATGCACCTCAACAAACAAAAAGCAAATAAGCCAATTAAAAAATGGGCAGAGGATCTGAACAGACACTTCTCCAAAGAATAAATTCAGATGGCCAACAGGCACATGAAAAGATGCTCCGCATCCCTAATCATCAGAGAAATGCAAATTAAAATCACAATGAGATATCACCTCACACCAGTTAAGATGGCCACCATCCAAAAGACAAAGAACAACAAATGTTGGTGAGGATGTGGAGAAAGGGGAACCCTCCTACATTGCTGGTGGGAATGCAAACTAGTTCAACCATTGTGGAAAGCAGTATGGAGGTTCCTCAAAATGCTCAAAATAGACATACCATTTGACCCAGGAATTCCACTTCTAGGAATTTACCCTAAGAATGCAGCAGCCCAGTTTGAAAAAGACAGATGCACCCCTATATTTATCGCAGCACTATTTATAATAGCCAAGACATGGAAGCAACCTAAGTGTCCATCAGTAGATGAATGGATAAAGAAGATGTGGTACATATACACAGTGGAATATTATTCAGCCATAAGAAGAAAACAAATCCTACCATTTGCAACAACATGGATGGAGCTAGAGATACTATGTTCTGTGAAGTAAACCAGGTGGAGAAGACAAGTTTCAAATGATTTCACTCATCTGTGGAGTATAAGAACAAAGCAAAAACTGAAGGAACAAAACAGCAGCAGACTCACAGAACCCAAGAATGGACTAACAGTTACCAAAGGGAAAGGGACTGGGGAGGATGTGTGGGAATGGAGGGATAATGGGGAAAAGGGGGCATTACGAATAGCACACATAATGTACGTGGGGGGTTGGGGAGCACAGGGAAGGCAGTACAGCCCAGAGAAGACAGATAGTGATTCTGTAGCATCTTACTATGCTGATGGACAGTGACTGTAATGGGGTATGTGGTGGGGACTTGATAATGGGGGGAGTCTAGTAACCATAATGTTGCTCATGTAACTGTACATTAATGACACCAAAATAAAAAATAAAATAAAATAAATACCCATTTTTGTCTGTCTGTACTTACTTTCACTTCAACCAGCAAGGACAGAGAAAATTTAATGTACTCCACTGATAACTAGTCACTAATGAATCTCGGGTAAGCTATCCTAAGAGCTTGGTAGGGAACCAAGAGTGACAGAGCCTCTGCTCTATCAGGAACACTGCCAGGGATGAGAGAGTTAAGTCTCCTTTTATAATGAACTTTTGGAGACTGAGACAGTCTTCCCTAACCTCTGGGCATCTATCTATAAGCCCACTGAAAAAATGGGCAAAATATGTAAAGCAACTAGCACAGTACTTAATATATAGTAGGTGCTCCATAAATGTTTCCTGGTCAACTAAAATAGTTGACATTTACTGAGTACCAACTATGTGCCAGACCCTGCTGGTTGCTTTATATATATATAGTATTTCCCAATAGGTGCAAATAGCCCATTTCCTCATTAAGTAAGGCTCAGAAATTCAATTTATTTAGAGAAGATGAAAATCTTAGCTATGCATGTGGTTAGCATTTGAACTAGCTTGGCTGATTTGATATCTTATGCCCTTTCCGTTTAGTCCACATTGCTTCCTTAAACTGTTATTGTTAGCTAGGAGAAAACTGCAAAGCAACTGAGCTGTAAGTCTAAGAATTCTAAGCTAAAAATATCCTTTCATGCCTCGACAGATATTACAAACAGGAAGGGAAAACAACATAGAATAAAACAACAAACCCCAAATGCCAAGGCATAAAAGGTACTGCTAAATATCTTAGAATAGATAAGACTGTTAATTAGATGTCTGATTTTTCTCTCTGTTTATAAAGGGCTTTTATGAAGAAAGTAGTCATATTCTCATCACATTCCTCCCACTTCAAAAAATGGACATTACTTTGCTTCATGTTCTAGCTAATTAAACTGTTCCAATCCCAGAATGTACTGGGACAAAAAAGTAGGAACACTTTACTTTTGGAAACTGTTCAACAAGAGAGCCAGTCAGGTAGATGGCTCAGTCACTAAGGCTGTTCAGTCTAACAGCTGAATCTCAGATTCTCCATTTCAGAAGATCAGGCTGGGTAGTTTTTCTTATCAGGATTTAATGATTTCTCTACCATATGAATCATCCTATCTGTTTATTTAATGTTTTAAAGGACTATTTAGTCTTGGGGCTGGGCAAGGGGGAATATGGAGATAGAAAAAAGAAATGAAACATAACCATGAATGCTTAACCAAAGCATAGAATGGGTTGGGAAGGAAAGAAAAGATTTTAGTACCAGTAGAAATAAAGCCAGATACCTTGGACTTTTGGGAGATGATTCTAAGTCTTAGTTACTATGGTAAGGAACTTAATCAATGACAAGTGGCTGCCTTCAGGTGCCAGTTTCCATTAACCTCTCAGTCTCTGTAGAAACAAAAAGGGTTACAAACATTTGCCATTGCCCCATTTTTTTCCTGCCGACACTGACACCAGGAGTTTAGATTATCTACCAAAACTTATTAGTAAGATTTGACCTCTAGTAGCTTTTCTTGAAAGTTGACTGTAAACTAGAATTTCAACAGTATGGTTTAAGATTATTTTAGAAATATGAATAGGCATTTTGGTGTTTAAACTCTATGTTCAATTAACACAGTTGGTATTAGCTTTCATGTTAATGTCCAAAAAAATTATTTTTTTTGTTTTAAATGGACACAATTGTACATAAAGACTCTTAAACAGAGCCCCTGATAAAGCCTAAACTAATCATTTTCCACAGCTTGTTTTATTTAGATTTTATGTACTTGCACAAAGACATACTTAAAGAACATGAATTTATATATATAAAATATAGATGATATGGGCATTTCTGACAAATGATTTGTTAGTAAAAATTCATTAACTATATAACCTTTGAATACCAGAGAAACTTCAATATGTATAAATCAGCATGAAGTTCCCAGTTCCTAAACTTTGGTTATATGAATATATCTCAAGTACCAGAGAATAAACAAGAATCCTAATTTAAAAAGAAAAAAATCCCAAGAAACAAAAAATCCTTCAACTCACTTGAATCTGCCTTTTTTTTTTTTTTTAACTTAGGGATTTTATTCTACATTTTCTTCCATCTTGGTCAGTTTCCAAAACCGTTATCAATAAAAACTGATCAGGGGAAAAAGGACAAACCATTACAGATAAAGATGATGTCTCAAAACAATTACTTCTGGAATTATTTTGTCTGAAATACAAAATTGTTTTAACCTAGGAGATTTACATCATGTAACACATATGGAAAAGACCCAACTTCTTAATTTTCAAAATTCAAGAACTCAAATAATGCAATCATAATAACAGCTGGGGCAGTAAAAGAGATTCTTGGATTTGAACTTCTTCCCTGATAGCACTGGTATCTGCAAGCTGCAGAGGCAATTTGTGTAATAATAAGCATCAAAAGAGAGACCTGATGGGCTGAGCACAACCTTTCATGTATTTCACAAAAATAACTGATGGGCAAATATCTGATGGGCAAAAGAAAGAAAAACTAAAGAATGAAAACTAAAATAGAAAAAAAGGAAACAAACTATATCTAAGCCTATGTACATTAGGATGGAGGGAGCTTAGATACATAAACTGACAACTGCATGTGTGTGGAAGACATTGCAACCTTGCCCACAAACATGGATTATATACACATTTATATTAAGTCAGTTCATATATTACACCTGCCAATTCAAATAGAATGTTTCTGGTGAGAGATGGAAGGAGGTTCTATCCATTTGGCTCCTCAGGCTCCAGTCCTTTGTCCTGGCTGATTGGTGGTCTCTCCACAGGACCCAACAGCATGATAGATGAATGAATAAAGCTTGATGTCTGGTCCAGGGGTGGAACAGCTTCTGCATTCTTCATTGTAATATCGTAGCAACAGCTTATATACTTCTCCTGGAGAGCAAAAGGCCAGACCAACTTGTACACTGTGGTATACAGATGGATAAAAAGATTCTGCAAGACTTTGTCCCCCCTTCTTAAAGTCATGCTTTCATTTTTTTCTTATCTACTGTAATCCATCCAGATTTACCAAGTGTTCTTCCTGGATGGTATATAATCCATCTAGATACTAAAGAACATTCCACTTTTATCTCAATCTAAATAATATGTACTAAATTTTGGCTTTTGAAAATACAGCATGAATTTCATATGCTTGGAAGACTTTCTTGACATAAAGCTAAAATTTAAAAAAACACGTTAAAGAAACGACTTATTAGTTCATGATTACAACAGGCTGTACATGGTGCGTCATCCATGCATCGTTTTGGGAGTTCATGGCAACTCTATTCTACATTCAACTACCTTAGTAGCCAGGCCTTTCATGTCCAACTGAAACACAGCAGGTGAGCATGATGGCATGTCTGGCAAATATAACTCACAGTGAAGCCTCTTAGGTTTGAACTTTCCCTCCTACATCTTCCCTCTTTTAGTTTTCTATACCCACAAAAGTAAAAATGGACATCAAGTCCAGCTTCTTGGCCTTACTTTAATAAGCTGACGTACTCATTCAAGATTGCAGATCAAACTGCCAGATAAGAAGATTCTGCAAGACTTTGTCCCTCTTCTTAAAATCATGCTTTCATTTTTTCTTATCCACTGTAATACATCTGGATTTAGTATGTGTTCCTCCTGTATGGTGTATAATCCATCTAGATACAAAGTGTCAAGACTATTTCCTACTTACCAACAGTTAGTTTCCTTTCAGTAAGGAAAGTATGCATGCTGTAAATGTCTCTCATCAATTCTGAGTCCCCAAAGGTGAAATAAACCACATCTCGCTCAGCCACAGCAGCTGCCAGTATCTGTATTAAGGCTGCAACAAAGAGAAAACACACAATTATATTCTGACACCATCAAGCCAACTTCAGTACTTTTAACCAGTTAAATTATAGCTGGTGTACCATAGCTTTATCCTGGATTAGATTTATAAACTTAGTATATACATTATTAGAAAAGGCAAATACAGGATGAGTATAAATCATCTATTGTGTGACTTTTCAAACACGTTGTCGAGAGTATCATTAAGTACAGGATTCCCACATAAGCACCTTTGTGGGAAAACAAAGGGAGACACACTTGAGGCAGCACAGTCAAGGCATCAACATGGTACTTTTTTCACGTATTAATCTGGAACTAAAAGTTTTGTGTCTGTTTGCTTGATTTAATTATTTTGTCTTATTACACAGTCACTGCTCTTCTGCATCACAGGAGTCTCTGTGATTTTTCCTGAGCAATGGCACTTGGGAGGTTGTAATGTTCTCATTAACCTACAGCAAGCATTCTCAAAATGGGTCAGAGACCACACCTGTATCCTTTGTGTACTCCCACCTCCACCAAATCACTGCAGCATGGAGTGAATGTTATTGAAAACATTGAACAGTAACTCTAGTGTGCTGAAAGCTACTGTCCCCAGAAAACCAAGTTACAAATCATTGAGCCTAAAGTATATTTCCCAAAATTTATAATCTTAATCTTAATAGAAAAAATCTGTTTTAAATAACAGTAACATTGAACATAGGTACAGTAAATGCCCTTTGGCTAGTTATACATCTTTTCCTTCATAAAAAGGGAGTTGAAAATCAAACTGAAACATTATGGAGGACAACTTTTGCATAGTTCTGATTTTTGAGAGCATGTTAATATCCTACATATTCAAAAAATAAAATCAAAATAACATGAATAGGAATGGGGAGGAACCTAAGCTGAAAGCAAACTAAAACAGATGAGCCTAATTTTATTTCAAAAGAATAAATAACAACTACACTGAAAGGAAAGGATGAAAGAAGGAAAGAACTATTCTAAGTCAATTATGAATAAAATATTTGACTAATACTCTCAGTCTTAGCCAAGAAGGAAAGAACTGCAAACAAATCCCCAATTCTTTTTATTAGGTTTGCATACATAGTAGTACATACAAAACAATTCTGAAACTATTTTAAATATATTTCAGGATTGAGCAAATGAGTAAATGTGTTATTATTGGGAGCTGCAGTTCTCAGTATAGGAGGGACACACAAACATGGAAAAGAGGAAAATAAATAACTGTGGGGATGGGTTGAAATAGAAGGCATTGGTATGTACTCATGACTTCTAAAATATGTACACGTGTGTGTGTGTGTGTGTGTGTGTGTGTGTGTGTGTGTGAGTGTGAGTGAGAGAGAGAGCATTTCTTAGCTTTGTCTGCTGTTAAAGGGCCTTAGGTTTCTTCCTGGATGGTGTATAAACTCTATGATGATTAAACTCCAAAAAGACACCCCTGTAGGAATGAGTACACCCAGTGCCCAGATACTGATCTCTACTACCATTCTCCCTAAATGGAGCCAGATTCCTCAGGCAAACTGCCTGATTCCATGAGCTGGGACAGGACAAGTACAAGACAAGTCCAGAATATTTTATTATACCAGAAAGTAAAGAAGTGCTCAAAAAATGATGGAGGAAGACTTGGTGGGGTCTTGTCACAAAGATACAGGAGCCAGTTTGAAGGACCTCCTGCTAGCCAAATCTGGACAAGCTAAGCACCAAAATATTAAGTGCAGTAATAAAGTATAAACTATTGAAAAAATACAAATCCCTGAGTCCACACTGTTAAAACACAATAAATTAAATAGAGGAAAAGAAGGAGGGTTCTTGTTCACAGGAGAAAGGCAAAGGTTAACTGGTAATTGTGGAGGGAGTGCAAGAATAGTATAACCCTCTTTTTGTAACATCATGGTAAAGACTGGATCAGGCAAAAATCATTAAAGGATGCTAAATCCAAGGGAAATTTTGTCTTAAGGTGTCTTTGCATAGACTGCTTATTAGCTACAAGGGAGGGACAAAAACCCTCAATATGTATACAGTGGAGAAATCAGTAACACCCTGACTAGAAGATCAAAATTAACATTAACAATGGGGTCAGGTGGCCATCAAGTGCCTTTGAACATTATCACCTGTGCAGTGCACTCTGACCAAGAATGCAAAACCTCAAACTAATTATAAGGAAATAGCCCACAGAATCAAGGAACACTGTATTCTACAAACATGTCAGTGTCATAAAAGACAAAGCTGTGGAAATACTCTGGATTCAAAAGGAGGCTAAAAGACATGACAATTAAATGGAACCATGTATTGGAGCAAAAAGGCTGCAAAGGGTTTTATTAGGGAACGTGAACAAACTGGAAAACAGATTAAAGAGTACATAGGAAGGGGGCGGAAGATGGCGGCATGAGTAAAGCAGCGGAAATCTCCTCCCAAAACAACATATATCTATGAAAATATAACAAAGACAACCCTTCCTAGAATAAAGACCAGAGGACACAGGACAATATCCAGACCACATCCGCACCTGAGAGAACCCAGCACCTCGCGAAGGGGGTAAGATACAACCCCGGCCCGGTGGGGGCCGAGCGCACGTCCCCCCAGCTCCCGGCGGGAGAAGAGCAGGCAGAGCGGGAGGGAGACGGAGCCCAGGGCTGCCGAACACCCAGCCCCAGCCATCCGGGCCAGAGTGCAGGGCCCTCGATACTGGGAAAACAGGGCAGCAAGAACAGTGAGCAGGCACTGGAGGCTGGGCCACAGAGGACATAAGAAAAGCGCGCGACCATTTTTTTTTTTTTTCTTTTTTGCTGTTTTGTTTTGGCGAGCGCTTTTTGGAAGTCTTAAAGGGATAGGGACCCCAATACTAGGGACACAGGTCAGCAAGACCAGTGAGCTGAGGCCTGAGGCTGGCACCGGAGAATAAAGAAAAACGAGCGAGCACATTTTTTTTTTTAATTAAAAAATATATATATTTTTTAATTTAAAAAAATTTTTCTTTCTTTTTTTTTTTTTGGTGGTCGTTGTTTTGTTTTGGCGGGTGCTTTTTGGAAGTCTTAAAGGGGCAGGGTGGGACACTTAATCCAGAGGTAGGGAATCCGGGGAATCTCTGGGCACCCTAACCCCTGGGCTGCAGGGAGCAGGGAGGCCCCTTACGGAGATAAATAGCCTTCCAGCCGCTCCTGCGCCAACGCAACTCCACCACTTTGGAGTAGCTGCCCGAGCCAGGACACACCCAGAGCAACAGCGGAGATTAACTCCATAGCAGCCCGGCAGGAAGCAGAAGCCCTGTCTGCGCGCAGCTGCGCAGCACAAGCCACTAGAGGTCGCTGTTCTCCCAGGAGAGGAGGGCCACAAACCAAAAAGAAAGGAAGTCCTTCCAGCCATCACTCGTCCCAGCTCTGCAAACTATTCCTATCACCATGAAAAGGCTAAGCTACAGGCAGACAAAGATCACAGAGACAACACCAGAGGAGGAGACAGACCTAACCAGTCTTCCTGAAAAAGAATTCAAAATAAGAATCATAAACATGCTGACAGAGATGCAGAGAAATACGCAAGAGAAATGGGATGAAGTCCGGAGGGAGATCACAGATGCCAGAAAGGAGATCGCAAAAATGAAACAAACTCTGGAAGGGTTTATAAGCAGAATGGAGAGAATGCAAGAGGCCATTGATGGAATTGAAATCAGAGAACAGGAACGCATAGAAGCTGACATAGAGAGAGACAAAAGGATCTCCAGGAATGAAACAATATTAAGAGAACTGTGTGATCAATCCAAAAGGAACAATATCCGTATTATAGGGGTCCCAGAAGAATAAGAGAGAGGAAAAGAGATGGAAAGTATCTTAGAAGAAATTATTGCTGAAAACTTCCCCAAACTGGGGGAGGAAATAATCTACCAGACCACGGAAATACACAGAACTCCCAACAGAAAGGATCCAAGGAGGACAACACCAAGACACATAATAATTAAAATGGCAAAGATCAAGGACAAGGAAAGAGTGTTAAAGGAAGCTAGAGAGAAAAAGGTCACCTATAAAGGGAAACCCATCAGGCTAACATCAGATTTCTCAACAGAAACCCTACAGGCCAGAAGAGAATGGCATGATATATTTAATACAATGAAACAGAAGGGCCTTGAACCAAGGATACTGTATCCAGCACGACTATCATTCAAATATGATGGTGGGATTAAACAATTCCCAGACAAACAAAAGCTGAGGGAATTTGCTTTCCACAAACCACCTCTACAGAACATCTTACAGGGACTGCTCGAGATTGGAGCACTCCTAGAAAGAGCACAGCACAAAACACCCAACATATGAAGAATCGAAGAGGAGGAACAGGAAGGGAGAGAAGAAAAGAATCTACAGACAGTATATATAACAGCTGAATAAGTGAGCTAAGTAAGGCAGTAAGATACTAAAGAGGCTAACCTTGAACCTTTGGTAACCATGAACTTAAAGCATGCAATGGCAATAAGTACATATCTTTCAATAGTCAACCTAAATGTTAATGGGTTGAATGCACCAATCAAGAGACACAGAGTAATAGAATGGATAAAAAAGCAAGACCCATCTATATGCTGCTTACAAGAAACTCACCTCAAACCCAAAGACATGTACAGACTAAAAGTCAAGGGATGGAAAAACATATTTCAAGCAAACAAAAGTGAAAAGAAAGCAGGGGTTGCAGTACTAATATCAGACAAAATAGACTTCAAAACAAAGAAAGTAACAAGAGATAAAGAAGTACACTACATAATGATAAAGTGCTCAGTCCAACAAGAGGATATAACCATTCTAAATATATATGCACCCAACACAGGAGCACCAGCATATGTGAAACAAATACTAACAGAACTAAAGGGGGATATAGACTGCAAAGCATTCAATCTAGGAGACTTCAACACACCACTCACCCCAAAGGATAGATCCACTGGGCAGAAAATAAGTAAGGACACGGAAGCACTGAACAACACAGTAGAGCAGATGGACATAATAGACATCTATAGAACTCTACATCCAAAAGCAGCGGGATATACATTCTTCTCAAGTGCACATGGAACATTCTCCAGAATAGACCACATACTAGGCCACAAAAAGAGCCTCAGAAAATTCCAAAAGATTGAAATCCTACCAACCAACTTTTCAGACCACAAAGGCATAAAACTAGAAATAAACTGTACAAAGAAAGCAAAGAGGCTCACAAACACATGGAGGCTTAACAACACGCTCCTAAATAATCAATGGATCAATGACCAAATCAAAATGGAGATCCAGCAATATATGGAAACAAATGACAACAACAACACTAAGCCCCAACTTCTGTGGGACACAGCAAAAGCAGTCTTATGAGGAAAGTATATAGCAATCCAAGCATATTTAAAAAAGGAAGAACAAGCCCAAATGAACGGTCAGATGTCACAATTATCAAAATTGGAAAAAGAAGAACAAATGAGGCCTAAGGTCAGCAGAAGGAGGGACATAATAAAGATCAGAGAAGAAATAAATAAAATTGAGAATAATAAAACAACAGAAAAAATCAATGAAACCAAGAGATGGTTCTTCGAGAAAATAAAATAGATAAGCCTCTAGCCAGACTTATTAAGAAGAAAAGAGAGTCAACACAAATCAACAGTATCAGAAACGAGAAAGGAAAAATCACGACAGACCCCACGGAAATGCAAAGAATTATTGGAGAATACTATGAAAACTTATATGCTAACAAGCTGGGAAACCTAGGAGAAATGGACAACTTCCTAGAAAAATACAACCTTCCAAGATTGACCCAGAAAGAAACAGAAAATCTAAACAGACCAATTACCAGCAACGAAATTGAAGCGGTAATCAAAAAACTACCAAAGAACAAAACCCCCAGGCCAGATGGATTTACCTCAGAATTTTATCAGACATACAGGGAAGACACAATACCCATTCTCCTTAAAGTTCTCCAAAAAATAGAGGAGGAGGGGATACTCCCAAACTCATTCTATGAAGCTAACATCACCCAAATACCAAAACCAGGCAAAGACCCCACCAAAAAAGAAAACTACAGACCAATATCCCTGATGAACGTAGATCCAAAAATACTCAACAAAATTTTAGCAAACCGAATTCAAAAATACATCAAAAGGATCATACACCATGACCAAGTGGGATTCATCCCAGGGATGCAAGGATGGTACAACATTCGAAAGTCCATCAACATCATCCACCACATCAACAAAAAGAAAGACAAAAACCACATGATCATCTCCATAGATGCTGAAAAAGCATCTGACAAAGTTCAACATCCATTCATGATAAAAACTCTCAGCAAAATGGGAATAGAGGGCAAGTACCTCAACATAATAAAGGCCATCTATGATAAACCCACAGCCAACATTATATTGAACAGCGAGAAGCTGAAAGCATTTCCGCTGAGATCGGGAACTAGACAGGGATGCCCACTCTCTCCACTGTTATTTAACATAGTACTGGAGGTCCTAGCCACGGCAATCAGACAAAACAAAGAAATACAAGGAATCCAGATTGGTAAAGAAGAAGTTAAACTGTCACTATTTGCAGATGACATGATACTGTACATAAAAAACCCTAAAGACTCCACCCCAAAACTACTAGAACTGATATCGGAATACAGCAAAGTTGCAGGATACAAAATCAACACACAGAATTCTGTGGCTTTCCTATATACTAACAATGAACAAACAGAAAGAGAAATCAGGAAAACAACTCCATTCACAATTCCATCAAAAAAAAATAAAATAACTAGGAATAAACCTAACCAAAGAAGTGAAAGACTTATACTCTGAAAACTACAAGTCACTCTTAAGAGAAATTAAAGGGGACATTAACAGATGGAAACTCATCCCATGCTCATGGCTAGGAAGAATTAATATCGTCAAAATGGCCATCCTGCCCAAAGCAATATACAGATTTGATGCAATCCCTATGAAACTACCAGCAACATTCTTCAATGAACTGGAACAAATAATTCAAAAATTCATATGGAAACACCAAAGACCCCGAATAGCCAAAGCAATCCTGAGAAAGAAGAATAAAGTAGGGGGGATCTCACTCCCCAACTTCAAGCTCTACTATAAAGCCATAGTAATCAAGACAATTTGGTACTGGCACAAGAGCAGAGCCACAGACCAATGGAACAGACTAGAGAATCCAGACATTAACCCAGACATATATGGTCAATTAATATTTGATAAAGGAGCCATGGACATACAATGGCAAAATGACAGTCTCTTCAACAGGTGGTGCTGGCAAAACTGGACAGCTACATGTAGGAGAATGAAACTGGACCATTGTCTAACCCCATATACAAAAGTAAACTCAAAATGGATCAAAGACCTGAATGTTAGTCATGAAACCATTAAACTCTTGGAAGAAAACATAGGCACAAACCTCTTAGACATAAACTTGAGTGACCTCTTCTTGAACATATCTCCCCGGGCAAGGAAAACAACAGCAAAAATGAACAAGTGGGACTATATTAAGCCGAAAAGCTTCTGTACAGCAAAAGACACCATCAATAGAACAAAAAGGATCCCTACAGTATGGGAGAATATATTTGAAAATGACACATCCGATAAAGGCTTGACATCCAGAATATATAAAGAGCTCACACGCCTCAACAAACAAAAAACAAATAACCCAATTAAAAAATGGGCAGAGGAACTGAACAGACAGTTCTCCAAAAAAGAAATACAGATGGCCAACAGACACATGAAAAGATGCTCCACATCACTAATTATCAGAGAAATGCAAATTAAAACTACAATGAGGTATCACCTCACACCAGTAAGGATGGCTGCCATCCAAAAGACAAACAACAACAAATGTTGGCGAGGCTGTGGAGAAAGGGGAACCCTCCTACACTGCTGGTGGGAATGTAAGTTAGTTCAACCATTGTGGGAAGCAGTATGGAGGTACATCAAAATGCTCAAAACAGACTTACCATTTGACCCAGGAATTGCACTCCTAGGAATTTACCCTAAGAATGCAGCAATCAAGTATGAGAAAGATCAGTGCACCCCTGTGTTTATCGCAGCACTATTTACAATAGCCAAGAATTGGAAGTAACCTAAATGTCCATCGATAGATGAATGGATAAAGAAGATGTGGTACATATACACAATGGAATACTACTCAGCCGTAAGAAAAGGGCAAATCCAACCATTTGTAGCAACATGGATGGAGCTGGAGGGTATTATGCTCAGTGAAACAAGCCAAGCGGAGAAAGAGAAATACCAAATGATTTCACTTATCTGTGGAATATAAGAACAAAGGAAAAACTGAAGGAACAAAACAGCAGCAGAATCACAGAACTCAAGAATGGACTAACAGGTACCAAAGGGAAAGGGGCTGGGGAGGATGGGTGGGTGGGGAGGGATAAGGGGAGGGGGGAGAGAAGTGGGGGTGCATTAAGATTAACATGCATGGGGGGTAGGAGAAAAGGGAGGGCTGTACAACACAGAGAAGGCAAGTAGTGATTCTACAACATTTTGCTATACTGATGGACAGTGACTGTAAAGGGGTTTGGGGGGAGACCTGGTATAGGGGAGAGCCTAGTAAACATAATATTCGTCATGTAAGTGTAGTTTAGTGATACCAAAAACAAAACAAAACAAAACAAAACAAAAAAAAAAAGGGCAGTTCCTGTGTGGTAACCTCCAATGAGTTCTACACAAGGGTATAAAGGGCATATAAAAGTGTAGGCAAAGGGTCTGTTTGCGTTTATACAGAAGATCAAAGCCTAATTGGGCTACCCCGAAAATGAACTAAGACACGATATGAAAGAGAACTTCCAACATCAGCACTCTCTGGAAGACTCATGCCAGAAGATGATCATCAAAAAACCCCAACGAAGATCCATGCACTGCTACAGCTGTAGATGCACTCATCCCACCAGCTCCTGGACTTGCCATGGGAATGGAGATATCTAAGCTGGCCTGTGCATACAGTAAAACAACAAATTTGACTGGATCTATACTGTTGGAACTCAATCAAGAATTCGGAGAACTGCAAATTGTAGCGCTCCAAAATCTTACAACTACAGACTATTTACTGTTAAAAGAACATAAGGGATATGAACATTCCCCAGGAATGGGTTGTTTTAATTTGTCTGATTTCTCTCAGACTGTTCAAGTTCAGTTGGACAATATCCACCATATCATAGATAAGTTTTCACAAATGCCTAAGGTGCCTAACTGGTTCTCTTGGTTTCACTGGAGATGGCTGGTAATTACAGATATGCTTTGGTTATGTAACTATACTCCTATTATGTTAATGTGTGTGCGCAATTTAAGTAATAGCTTAAAACCTATACATGCTGAAGTATCTCTACAAGAAGATATGTCAAAGAAATAATCAATCTTCCCATGTTTTCTTCCGCCTACTACTTCTATAGCTTTTCTTCTTCCTTCCTAATTACAACCCTTAAATAGAATTCGTGCCTCATATCAAATTTACCGAGTATCATAATTCTTCCAAGTGGTAAAGATACCTCAAGACAAATGCTGGGCATAGAAGCTACAGGGCATAAATATGCAAAGAAATAAAAAGCTAACCATTTCAAACAATAAGGCTTCTCTCTCACTTACCAACTTTACATTTCCCTGTATGGCCCCGGAAGATGACTGGTTAGCCAGAGACGGGTAAGATTCCTTATGGGAGGAACAACCTAAGACAGGCACAGTCGCAGGGGGGTCATCAGGTGAGAAATTGGGGATCAACAGAGGTGAGGCTTAGAACCTCACCCCCCCGTTCTGAGAGAAATCTTCTGCATACATGGATGTTTAATTGCCCTTGTCTAGCTTGGATTAACACATAGTCTACAGGCACACACCTGATCATCTACATTTGCTCTCTTACAACACTAAACTATGTTTTCTACCTTTATCTTGTATCTACCTACCACTTCAGCATTTTATTAAAAATAATAATAATAAAGAGAGAAATGTGGTATCCACATATAAATCAAGTATAAAAACCAAATGAGTATTCATATTTGAACTGACTGTTTATAGTTCATAATGCATGAGCAAAACCAAAAGTTTCTGTGATGACTGCCCTTGTACTGTTCACTATGTAACTTATTCATTATGTAAGAATTTGTTCTCCATGTAAGAACTTGTTTGTTATGCCTCAGAAGATTGGAGACTGATGAAAATTAGGCTTGGGTTGGATTAATGATTGTGCATTGAGCATTGACTCCCCTATACAGAATTTTATTGTCGTTAACAACCATTTGATCAATAAATATGAGAGATGCCCTCACAAAAAAAAAAAAAAAAAAAAGGACAGACTTCCAATGGTAAAATAAATAAGTAACCGGGATGTAATGTATAGCATTAGGAATATAGTCATGATATTGTAACAGCTTGGTAGGGTGATAGCTGGAACCTAGAATTATGTATATATATGTTTTATCACTGTGTTGTACACTTGAAACTAATGTAATGTAATACTGTGCATCAACTACCCTTCAATAAAAAATAATTATCTAAAAAAAATAATAAATAAAATAAATAAGTAAATAAAGAGTAGATAAAAATATTCTATCAATGTATACTGATGAATTTAATAGCTGTAATCTGTTTTATATATGAGAGTATTTTTTTTTTTTACCCTAACCCTATAAGAGAGTATTTTATTCTTACGGAACACACACTTGAGAAGGGGTATTTTATATAACTTAAGCTCAAATCACTCAGGAAAAAATTGTGTGGATGTGTTAACATGCATGTATATATATGTGTGTATATGTATATATAGACTCAGAGGAATTTAACTTCTTGTAACTTTTTGTACATTTGAAACTATTTTCAAATAAAAACTTAAAAAAATTATGTAGAAAGGAAAACTATTTTTAAGGTAACTAGTAAATTTGATATAGTCGAGTATCCCCAGGTTTGGCAAAGAATCTAAGACACTATAATACATGTGAGATTCTAAAATACCAAAGTATTTCACAATATCCAAACCAATATTTATTGAGTATCCACATGTGAGATACCATGAGTAGGCATCATTAATCTTAGAGTGTTGTAAGAAATTCATCTCAAAATAGAGGTAAGTTTTAATTAAAACTACTCAACCAACTTATGCATACATTAAAGCTTCAGTACACTCAATTTTAAAAGGTTTCTAATTAACCTAAACTACATATAAAAATGGAAACTAATGAATCGTCATCTTCTTCTACCAAGAGGTATCATTTCTTACCTTTTAATTTCAATGAAAATTTGGCTTTAAGTATTCCATTAAAAAAAAAGAGGGAGACACAAAGAAAAGTTCATTTAGTCCTATTTCCTCCTTATATACAGAAATGCTAGATCACGAGTCATTTGCTATTTATGAAAATGAAACATTAATAAAAAACACTTCAAATTTATCTTCCTATAGAATTTTTTAAAAAAATACTTCACAGGCCATTTGTCCCTGTGGACAGGCTCTTAGAGGTATTACAAAGTGGCTGGATCCTAATAAGAGAAACCAACTCACATTACATTCTTTATTTCATATCCATTTCTAATTGGGTACACACTGTAATATAAGCATGTTTCAGACAAGTTGGAACTGGAGACAGGGGCCCTGAGTTCAGTCTCACTCTTCTGCTATAGCTATCTAGCTCTAGGGCTTTGGCCAAGTCACTTAACTCTCTTGTCTGTATTTTTCCCAGCTATGCAATGAAGGAGTTGTTGACTCATATAAAAACCCTAGAGACTCTTTCAGAGTGTAGAATCCCATAATTTCTGTTATATTCTTTCTCCCTATGTTGGATATTAGACCATTAATACACAAATGAAATTTTCAGAAATATAAATTAATCTTAACCCTAGATATATCAGTAAACACTAACAAAAGATCATGTTAAACAGAACCTTCTTCATACCTCACTAGTTAAGACATCCCCAAGGCCTTTGCAAACCTAGAGAATTATGTCTCATGATTTAAGTGAACTCTCCTGCATCACGAGTTAGATGGGAATAAATAATAAATCTAATAGATTGTATGGACTGACTCCAAGTATGACATAAAAACATCAAATTCTAACTTCAAACACAACTAGGTGCCAAAATAATCACTTAAATTAACCTGCAGGGAGCTTGGTTTTAATTTTCTTTTTGGCATCACTGTCAAGCTACGAAGAAAATTCAAATAAACATGAATAACATAAAAATTCATAGTTTAACCGTCCAACAAATGAGCCAAACAAAAAATGAGTAAAATGACGGATACTCATAACGCAGGTGTGGTTTGAGGCCATCAGCATGTAATATTAGTAACAACTGATAACACTGAGCTCTCATAGCACACTAAATAGTTCTAGAAGCTTCATAAACATGAACTCAAGATTTACAAGGGTTAACTCACTTAATCCTTACAGAAACTGAGTAAGACTTTGAAAATAAGGAATACAGGCACCAAAAGGTTAAGTAATATGTCTCAAGTCACAGAGCCAGAAAGAAGTGGAGTTGAGAATCTAACCCTGGCAATGTGACTCAAGAACTTGTCCCCCCACTCACAATGCTGTCAAACTGCCATGCCAACTCATTCTGCTCTACTCCGAGCAAACTTACCATATGCCAGTCAGAAGAATTTCCTCAAATTGTTTATTTACATTATGTCAATGTATGCTGGCAAGTGGGCTAAAATAGTATCGATTTGAAAGTACCACTACTTTGTTCTTCTAATGAAACCCATGGTGTTTTGTGAGTTCTCATGCCCCATACCCTAAAAGCTCAAGGTACCAGCCCCAAAGGCTTTTTGCTCACTCTTCTAGGCCAACTCACTCTTTAACTGGTCTTGTCTTCTGGCTACTGTTTTAAATCTTGACAACACTTACCTCCCCACCACCTCACAATGGATATTACTAAAGGCTCAATCTTTGGTTCTTTCACCTGCTTTAAGATGCACTTTCTCTTCAAGAATTCAACCACCATCTCTAGAATAGCAACTCCCAAATCCAGATCCAGACACAGAGTTTGTGGTCAATAAAAATTAAAGAGCAAGAGCATAGATACCGAGCCCCTGGACTTCAATCCTGGTTTGAATTCTAGCACTGCCACTTGCTATTCTTGAGACCTCAGGCTAGTTACTAGTTTTTGAGGAACATAGGCCAAGTCTGAATATTGGCTCTAACACTTACTAGCTGTCTCTCTTTGGGCAGGTTTATTAGGCTCTCTACAAAACTTGGTTTCCTTATATTAAAAATGAGGATACAAATGGGAGAGTTACTAAGCAAACGAAAGGAGAGAATGCAGTACTTCCTGAACTTGGTTCATCAGCAACTCCAAGCAGTTAAAAATAATCCCAAGTCATTTCCCAGATGCACTAACTCAGTGGCATCTCCAGTGTGCTGACAATTGTTCTGCTCACTCCAGACACTTTGAATGCACTGTCATACAAAACCCCCATACTAGGCAGTGGGCCCACAGAAGAGAACAAAGCAGAAATGCTGAAGAAGGAATATTACTCAAGTGTGTAGGAACAAGGCTGAAAATGAAACGGAGAATGGTGTGTTCTGACAGGAGACAAAGTGATGAGGAACCTGTGGTAGACAAACTGGGGTGACCTGGCCTATAATTCTGTTCTTCTACTTGTCTTTTTTTGTTGATAGGTACCCCTTCCCCAACTCCACAAGCAGAACCCCCCGAATCCCCAACTAAAGGGAGAGGCTAGGTTAACCACAGCATGGCAGAAAGTGATTTATTAGCATTGTCCAGGTTCCAACCTTTTCTAGGTCAATGATTTTTCTGGAGTTTAGCTATTTGATACCAAAATAGCAAATAACTATTAAAGACATTATGTAGGCTTGATATAAATGGGACATAAGGTATGAAAGAAAATGAATATATAAAAAGTTTCTTTAATCTCAGGAAATTTTTTACTCAGAGTAAGTATGCAATAAATATTAACTGGAAATCCTCAGTCTCATTAGGGCATGTGTCCTGTGTTGCTCACCACAGAAAAATACACATTAAAAAGAACATAAAGAATATTTATATCCCTCACCTAGAGACAACCATAGTTAATCTCTGCATATAAACAGATAACCTCAAATTTGTATGTGATATTTTATATTCATAATTTAAAAATTGGTTTGTATCACATATACTGTACATTTCCTCCCATATGGCAGCAGTCCAAAAAACATCCTTCTATACTAGCATTACATTCCTGCAGTAGTTAATAATGCCTGTATATTTTATTACATGTACTGTAATTTTTTTCTTCAAAATCAACTTCAGTAAACAATTCCCCCACTAAAGAGCTTTATGATGGTTTTGAATGTTTAATTATTTGAGCAAACAAAGGCAAGGAAGATGTCAAAAAGGCAGTCCAAAGTTAAAACCTTGAAAATTGAGAAAATGAATTATATGTTACCAAAATCTGAATATTATGCTTGATAGTCACTAGGGGAAGCAAAACTGCACTCTGAAAAATGGTTTTATGTTATGAAAGAAACAAAATGAACACATTTATTATAAAGCTTCTCAAATTGTCTATCACAAATGACCAAGGCTTATGGCAGACCTGGTTTCTGGACTGATGGTATGAATCTAGTCATTCATTTTACTTAAGAGAAAAACAGAAAAAGCTCATAAGATCAATAAACTCAGAGTAAAAAATGGGTTTCTTCAAACAAACTCAGGATGATAAAGAATTTCATAAAAACCAGAAATTCTTTCATCCATTCCTTCACCCAGACTTTCAAAACACTGAAAATAATAACATGAAGTTTTTGTTTTTAGATATGAAGAAAATATGGGTGAAAGTCTCTAGAATGAATCGGATTGATTTTTCTAAGCATGCCACAAAAATGTGAATACATAAAAATCAACTCCATATGATAACCATCCAACAAGCTGAAATAAATGAAAAAAATTGAGAAAAATACCTGCAACATGATAGTTAAATAATTAATATTTCTTAAGCTACAAGATCTATTACCAGCCAATGAAAAATTGAAACTATTCCCTAAGAGCAAAATGGGTAAATGATGTGAGAAAGCAGTTCACAAGGCAAACAAAAATGGCCAATAACATACAAAAACCTTTAAACCTTGGATAAATTTAAAAGATTAAAATTCCACATTGGTGAGATAGCTTATATGCAAGAATGACATGTAAACTGATACAGCCTTTCAGAAGGACAATGGGCAACATGTATGTATATCCTTTGAGTCATTAATCTTAATTCTAGGAAATACCCTAAAGAAAATAATAATATATAACTTGTATATAAATTATACACTGCACTATTGCTTGCAAGATAAGATAAATAAGCCACTGTCTATGAATGGAGAATCAGTGAAATAAATTAAGGTATGTGGGTACATATGAGTGCTACATAGCTATTAAAAAATGTTGCCCATAGATCTACATTTGTTGGTGTTGAAAGCCACCTATGAGACTGTACAGTCTTCAAAATAAGAAGTTTAGAGCACAGTGTGGGATCATATGGTATGATCTTACTAATATCAAATGGTTACATAGATTGCTACATAGGAATGTCTGAAAGGATGGTCACCAAAATATTAACAGTGACTTCTGGTGATTTTTACACACTTCATGATATTTTTCTGGATTAAAAAAAAGTACCATTTCTATAAAAACAACAGGCTCATAAATTATGACAGACTCAACTTTCTAATCCCAAAATGGATTTTATTTATATTTAGTTTGACTATCAAAGCCTGCTCACTGTTTCATTTGCTTTGTTTTCTTGTTACTTTGATAACTAATGTTACAAATAATTTGTTTGGCTTTTGTCCTGGTTCCCTCACAGAAGTTTGAAAAATCCTCGGAATTTCCTTTGTTATACTAATAAGGTGACTATAGGTGGTCCCCCAAGAGAGCTTCGGGATTGGGACTTTCAACCAAAGACCTCCAGGGAGTGGAGGGAAGGCTGGAAATCGAGTTCAATGCTCTGGCCAATGATGTCTATCTACATAATGAAGCCCCAACAAAAATTCTGGACACTGGAGGTCAGTGGAACTTCCTGGTTGGCGAATACATTGATGCTGGAGAGTAACATGTCCTCCACAGGGAGAGGGAATGGAAGCTCTGTATTCCTTCCCAGATCTCATCCTAGTGTATCTATTATAGCAAAACTGTAATTGCTTTCCTGAGCTCTGAGTCATTCTAGTGAATTATCAAACCTGATGGAGGTTGTGGGAACCTCCAGATTGGTAGCCAGTTGGTCAGAGGTAGGGGTGGCCTGGCAGACACCCTCCATACCAAGACTAGCAGCTAGAATCTGAATTAAGAGTGGTCTTGTGGAGGATTCTGCATTTAACCTGTGAGGTCTGCACGAACTCTGGGTAGTTAGTGTCAGGATTGTATTATAGCACATCCAATTGGTATCAGACAAGTTGGGTTGACACAGAACAGTAACAATCCTAAGTAATGATATAATATTATTTTCTATAAGGAATACTTTTGAGAGTAAAACAGATGTCATAATCTGGTAAACCACCAATAGCTTTGTTGATCAGATTCTGTGTTTTTTCTACACAATAAAATGCAAGAAATGTTTAACCTTCTTGGGTACCCAAATGTCTCATTATCTGCTATTCATGCAGCTCTCCTAAGCTATACTCCACACACAGTGTACCTCTATTAAGGCACTCATTTCTGTGCTGCATTTGTCTATGACTTTCTAGCACATGCAGGATTATGAATCCCAAAGTAGGGACCACATCTTATTCACCTTTGTATTGTCAGAGCCTACCACAATGCATAGCAGAATGCTCCACAAGTTTGGAGAATAAAGTAACTGTCCATAAAAATCACTTGGTAAAGGAACATGCTTGAGGGGGTACTCTGGTTTTGAAACTTTACAATATAGTCATTTTAGACTTTTCAACTAAATACTGTGTCTGGTAGATCAAAGAGACAAGTGACCTCTGCAGGGAAATAGTAAATAAAGTAAGAATTCCTTTAAACACAGTAAGAACAAAGAGGATGGTGTCAAGTATTCTCTTTCTCAGATTGTTGTGGTGTCTTATTATGACAAACCATTAGAAATCCACTTGGAAGAACTAACTTTTCTCTCTAATCAGAATGCAATTATCCTTCTTTTAACAACTTACTCACCTTTCAGTCTAGCGTCACCCCCAAAGGCACCACAGCCCCAGTTTCCTGTGGCTACTGCAGAAAGGTTCTCTGAAGAAACTCCAGGACGGAAAAACCCACAGTAAGCCTGCAGGATGAAAGAAATATCAAAGCACATGAGTGACTAGGCACTAAACAGTACTTCTGACTGATGTACAAGGATCAGTATCCACTATCAAGCTTATGTTCTCTCTCTCTTTCTCCTTTCCTTAGGGGCCAAAGTAGAGGGAAAAACAGAAAATCCTAGGATTATACAAGTAAAAAAGTATGAAAAGATCAAGTCTTTATCTGCTTTGAAGCCCTTCAAGCAATAGTCTCTGTTCCTTTCTCTGATTCAAACAAATATAAATGGAAATATCAGAGATATTTCAAGAACTGATAGGATTCCAATTACAGATTACCAGAAATTAAAGGAAGGAAAAAGCACTTAAGATACTGCTTTCTTTGAAGGCTTTTGATCACCATTTTTTCATTAACTTAAAGAATTATTACTATTACACTTCCTCAGAGCACTCACTCTCTGAATTTTTGGGACTAGATTAATAACTGTAATTAGTTTTTCAGTGTGTTTCCTGCCACTTAAATGGTTAGCAATGTACATACAACTATATATAAAAGGGATTCCTATATCTGGTAACAAAATAACCATTAAAATACCGTTCAACTCCAAGATTCTCTATTTTCACAGCTCTGTCTTAAGCTATAATATTTCAAAATTTACCACTAACCTGAGAAAAGTACAATATATCCCAAGGATGCCAGGTAAGTACTAATTAAATGAACAGCTTATTTTGTATATGAGAAGAGTGCAGTTTAAGGTCCCAGAGTTTTTGATTTCTATTTCTTTGCTGTCACCCTAGTTGGTTTTTATGCCTCCTGGGGTTTCTTAGTTTTCTGAAACTATCAGACTACATAGGTTTAATATAATAGTGAAGCAAATCTCCCTGGGTCCTTCTCAAGTATCAAACAAAGCCTAAAATATAGCTTATGCATACTAGCAAATAAAATAAAATAAGATGAATGATCTGTGGCAAATGTTCCCAGAGAAAAACCAAGGATAAAGAAACATGCTTCTATGAAACTCACACATAGAAACATAGTAAATTGCTCTCTGAAGTTTCCAAAAAGGTATAAAAATTTATTTTACACTCTGTCTGGATGGATTAACAAGGCCATTCCTCCACCCCTTCCTATGCTGTAAATCTTGACAGATATTAATTATAAGTTGGTACCAGACCATTATTCAATGCTGTGGTACAGAGCTTACATTAGAACTCACAAATTACCTGTATAATCAGACGCACAGAGCTTCTGAAAATCTCTTTCAGGTCAAAAATATTAAACAGCTCAATTTTTGAGCAGGTTCTTGAAAAATATGGAGTATCTGCACCATGGGGGAGAACAAACTGTCAGCATGGACACAACTGTGCCACCTGGTTTCCTGTCAAATATTCCTAACATGACTAGATGATGAAGATTTCTTAGCTTCTCAGTTTATGTCATCTCTGTTTTATACTGTCAGAAGGATTTTAGGCTCTTCCTTATTGCTATTCCTAATATCTGGGCTAACTCTTCTTTAATGGGCAAAAATAGCTCAGTAAAACTAAAGTCTAACCACAGAGAATCTGAAATATTTAGATTATTAGAAGCGAAATTTAATGTAAAATACTAACCAATTTTACTAAATATAAATCTACCATAACAAAAACAAGCTGTACAACTAATATTAAACTGTATTTGGTGTCTTGATCAAATAAAATTTGAAAAACTTAAACAGAAGAGAAATGATATAAAATTATTACACAGTAATTAGGTATTAAGAATAACTGTTTGTAATGATTATATAAAAAATTGTTCTATTCTGTTACAACCAAGCATTTCCAAGGTCAGAAATAAAAGAGAAGCAGCAAGCTTCTTAGTCTCTTATAGAGGGATAACCCTTACTTCTCCCTTTTTCATTAAGGAGAGGGTTTCCCCAAATGTTAGAGAGGAGGGCAGGGCTACTAATCAGGGAATCATTTCCTTTTACAGTAGTAATTTAGCTCCTTTAGTAAGAAGCAAAGATCAGATAAGAATTGAGACCTTAAAAGAGTTGCCAAGTTCTTACTTCATAGGGAAAGATATTGTGGGTTCTCAAGGATTTCACACTGGCAACAAATACTTTACTTTTTCCTTGCCCAGAGCCAGAGAGCACTTGAAGACATTAATCAAAGCAGTAAGAGTAAAGGAAAGCCAGTTTAAACTCTAGCCATAATATGACCTGACATTCACCAATGACAGAGCTATTTATTTTTACTAATAAAAAACTTTAAACAGGAAAAATAGAGGACGCATTAATGCCTCATGACAGTAAGCAGAAGATGAATTAATATAGATATCTCAGAATGAGTTTGGATGAGAAGGGAAGAATAGAGGGGAAATAAAGGTAATTTTGGAGTGCTGAAAGTTGCAAAGGGAAAGTTTGAGAAGCAAGAGGGAGGAGGAAAATACTGGTATCAGGAGTTAAAAACTAGAGCCCATAGGCACTGGTGAAAATAGAGATGCAGAAAGGAAGCAAAGAAAGTGAAAAAGGAAAGAAAAGTAAACAGTTGTAAAATCTACAGGCCTAGACCTAGGTGCAGGAAATAGAGGGCACTCAAGAAGAGTCCGTTGCAAACATCCGTACACACACATGCATGAGCACACACATACATATGTTAAGAATTTAGGCTTCAACATCAATTTTAGCAGGCCCAAGTAACATAAGTAAAGTGTCTTTCATTATAATGTAAATATATTATCCTGCATGCTAAATCAATATGTTCATTTATTGTTCCTCAAGAATTGCTCATTTATATGAAGCCTATCTACCAAACCTGCCTAATTTTTTTTTGGTATCATTAATCTACAATTACATGAGCAACATTATGGTTCCTAGACACCCCCCCCATTATCAGGTCCCCACCACATACTCATTACAGGCACTGTCCACCAGCGTACAAGGATGCTATAGAATCACTACTTGTCTTCTCTGGGTTGTACTGCCTTCCCTGTGCCCCCCACCCTACATTATGTCTGCTAACTGTAATGCCCCTTTTTGACCCTTATCACTACCTTCCCACCCATTCTCACCAGTCCCTTTTCCTTTGGTAACTGTTAGTCTATTCTTGGGTTCTGTGAGTCTGCTGCTGTTTTGTTCCTTCAGTTTTTGCTTTGTTCTTACACTCCACAGATGAGTGAAATCATTGGATACTTGTCTTTCTCTGCCTGGCTTGTTTCACAGAGTACAATAGTCTCTAGCTCCATCCATGTTGTTGTAAATGGTAGGAGTTATTTTCTTGCTATGGCTGAATAATATTCCATTGTGTACATGTACCACATCTTCTTTATCCATTCATCTACTGATGGACCCATAGGTTGCTTCCATGTCTTGACTATTGTAAACAGTGCTGCAATAAACATAGGGGTGCATATGTCTTTTTCAGACTAGGCTCCTGCATTCTTAGGGTGAATTCCTAGGGGTGGAATTCCTGGGTCAAATGGTATTTCTATTTTTAGTTTTTTGAGGAACCTCCATACTGCTTTCCACAATGGCTGAACAAGTTTACATCCCATCAGCAGTGTAGCAGGGTTGCCCTTTCTCCACAACCTCGCCAACATTTGTTGTTTTTTGTCTTTTGGATGGTGGCTGTCCCAACTGGTGTGACGTGATATCTCATTGTGGTTTTAATTTCCATTTCTCTGATGATTAGGGATGTGGAGCATCTTTTCATGTGCCTGTTGGCCATCTGAATCTCTTCTTTGGAGAAGTGTCTGTTCAGATCCTCTGCCCATTTCTTAATTGGCTTATTTGCTTTTTGTTTGTTGAGGTGCGTAAGCTCTTTATAAAATTTGGATGTCAAGCCCTTATTGGATCTGTCATTTATGAATATATTCTCCCATACTGTAAGATGTCTTTTTGTTCTACTGATGGTGTCTTTTGCTGTACGGAAGCTTTTTAGTTTGATACAGTCCCACTTGTTCACTTCTTACTTTGTTTCCCTTGCCCGGGAACATATGATCATGAAGAAGTTGCTCATATTTACATCCAAGAGATTTTTGCCTATGTTTTTTCCTAAGAGTTTTATGGTTTCATTCAGGTTTTTGATCTATTTTGAGTTTACTTTTGTGTATGGAGTTAGACAATAATCCAGTTTCATTTATTCTATTACATGTAGCTGTCCAGTTTTGCCAATACCAGCTGTTGAAGGGGCTGTCATTTCCCCATTGTATATCCATGGCTCCTTGATCATATATTAATTGACCATATATGCATGGGTTTTTATCTGGGCTCTCTATCTGTTCCATTGGTCTATGGATCTGTTCTTGTGCCAGTACCAAATTGTCTTGATTATTGTGGCTTTGTAGTAAAGCTTGAAGTCAGGGAGCATAATTCCCCCTCCTTTACTCTTCCTTTTCAGGATTGCTTTGGCTATTCAGGGTCTGTTGAGGTTCCATATGAACCTTAGAACTATTTGCTCTAGTTCATTGAAGAATGCTGTTGGTATTTTGATAGGGATTGCATTGCACCTGTACATTGCTTTAGGCAGGATGGCCATTTTGCCAATATTAATTCTTCCTATCCATGAGCATGGGATGTTTCCATTTATTGGTATCTTCTTTAATTTCTCTCATGAGTGTCTTATAGTTTTCAGAGTATAGGTCTTTCACTTCCTTGGTTAGGTGTATTCCTAGGAATTTTATTCTTTTTGATGCAGTTGGGAATGGAATTGTTTTCCTGATTTCTCTTTCTACTAGTTCATCGTTAGTGTATAGGAATGCCACAGATTTCTGTGCATTAATTTTGTATCCTGCAACTTTGCTGAATTCAGATATTAGATCTAGTAGTTTTGGAGTGGATTCTTTAGGGATTTTTATATAAAATATCATGTCATCTGCAAACAGGGACAGTTTGACTTCTTCCTTACCAATCTGGATGACTTTTATTTCTTTGTGTTGTCTGACTGCTGTGGCTAGGACCTCCGGAACTATGTAGAATAAAAGTGGGGAGAGTGGGCATCCTTGTCTTGTTCCCAATCTTAAAGGAAAAGTTTTCAGCTTCTCGCTGTTAAGTATAATGTTGGCTGTGGGTCTGCCATACATGGCCTTTCTTATGTTGAGGTACTTGCCCTCTATACCCATTTTGTTGAATTTTGTTGAATGCTTTTTCAGGATCTATGGAGATAATCACGTCGTTTTTATCCTTCTTTTTGTTGATGTGGTGGGTGATGTTGATGGATTTTCTAATGTTGTACCATCCTTGCATACCTGGGAGGAATCCCACTTGATCACGGTGTATGATCTTTTCAATGTATTTTTAAATTTGCTCTGCTAATATTTTGTTGAGTATTTTGGCATCTATGTTCATCAGGGATTTGGGTCTGTAATTTTCTTTTTTTGTGGTATCTTTGCCTGGTTTTGGTATTAGAGGGATGCTGGCCTCATAGAATGAGTTTGGGAGTATTCCCTCCTCTTCTACTTTTTGGAAAGCTTTAAGGAGGATGGGTATTAGGTTTTCACTAAATGTTTGATAAAGTTCAGCAATGAAACCAGCTGGTCCAGGAGTTTTGTTCTTAGGTAGTTTTCTGATTACCAATTCAATTTTCTTGCAGGTAACTGGTCTACTAGATTTTCTGTTTCTTCATGGGTCAGCCTTAGAACATTGTATTTTGCTAGAAAGTTGTCCATTTCTTTTAGGTTTTCCAGTTTGTTACCATATAATTTTTCATAGTATTCTCTCATAATTCTTTATATTTCTGTGGTGTCTGTAGTGATTTTTACTTTCTTATTTCTGATTCTGTATATGTGTGTAGACTCTCTTTTTTTTCTTGATAAGTCTAGCTAGAGGTTTATCTATTTTGTTTATTTTCTCAAAGAACCACCTCCTGCTTTCATTGATTCTATTGTTTTATTCTTCTCGATTTTATTTATTCATGTTGTAATCTTTATTATGTCCCTCCTTCTACTGACTTTGGGCCTCATTTTTTCTTCCTTTTCTAGTTTCGTTAATTGTGATTTTAGACTGTTCATATGGGATTGTTCTTCTGTGAGGTTGGCCTGTACTGCAATATACTTCCCTCTTAGCATGGCCTTCACTGTGTGCCACAGACTTTGCAGTGTTGAATTATAGTTGTCATTTGTCTCCATATATTGCTTGATCTGTTTTTATTTGGTCATTGATCCATTGATTATTTACAACCATGTTATTAAGCCTCCGTGTGTTTGTGGGCTTTTTCATTTTGTTTCTGTAACTTACTTCTAGTTTCATACTTTTGTGATCTGAGAATCTGGTTGGTACAATTTCAATCTTTTTGAATTTGAGGCTCTTTTTGTGGCCTAGTATATTATCTATAATGTTCCACGTGCACTTGAGAAGAATGTGTATCCTGTTGCTTTTGGATGAAGTGTTCTGTAGATGCCCGTTAGGTCCATCTGTTCTAGTATGTTGTTCAGTGCCTCTGTCTCTTTACTTATTTTCTGCCTGGTTGATCTGTCCTTTGGAGTGATTGGTGTGTTGAAGTCTCATAAAATGAATGCATTGCATTCTATTTCTCCCTTTAAATCCATTAGTATTTGTATCAGATATGTAGGTGATACTGTGTTGGGTGCATATTTACAAAAGTTATATCCTCTTGTTGGACTGCCCCCTTTATCATTATGTAATGTCCTTCTTTGTCTGTTGTTACGTTCTTTGTTTTCAAGTTAATTTTGTCTGATAAAAGGACTGCAACTCCTGCTTTTCTCCATTAGTTTCATGGAATATCTTTTTCTATCCCTTTACTTTCAGTCTGTGTATGTCTTTGGGTTTTTAGGGAGTCTCTTGTAGGCAACATATAGTTGGTCCTTGTTTTTTTATCCATTCAACGACTCTATGTCTTTTGATTGGTGCATTCAGACTATTTACATTTAGGGTGATTATCAATAGGTATGTACTTATTGCCATTGCAGGCTTCAGAGTTGTGGTTACCAAAGGTTCAAGGGTAATTACCTTACTATTTAACCATCTAATTTAACTCACTTGTATGGTATTACAAACACAACCTAAAGGTTCTTTTTTTCCCCTTTTACTTCCTCCTCTATTCTTTATATGTTACATATCTTATTCTGTACTCTGTCTATCCCTTGGTTGACAACTATTTAGCCTTAGGAATACTTACATCTATAGCAGTCCCCCCAAAATGCACTATAGAGGTGGTTTATGGGAGATAAATTCTCTCAGCTTTTGCTTATCTGAAAATTGCTCAATCCCTCCCTCAAATTTAAATGATACTCTTACTGGATAGAGTATTCTTGGTTCAAGTCCCTCCTACTTCATTGCATTGACTATATCATGCCACTCTCTTCTGGCCTGTAAGGTTTCTGTTTGAGAAATCTGATGATAGCCTGATGGGTTTTCCTTTATACATGATGTTTTTTCTCTCTCTAGCTGCTTTTCAAAGTCTGTCCTTATCCTTGATCTTTGCCTTTTTAATTATTATATGTTTTGATGTTGTCTTCTTTGGGTCCCTTGAATTGGGAGATTTGTGTACCTCCATGGCCTGAGAGAGTATCTCCTTCCCCAGATTGGGAAAGTTTTCAGCAATTACCTCCTCAAAGACACTTTCTATCCCTTTTTCCTCTTCTTCTTCTTCTGGCACCCCTATAATCCAAATATTGTTCATTTGAGTTGGTCACACAGTTCTCTCAATATTCTTTCATTCTTAGAGAAACTTTTTATCTCTGTGTGTCTCACCTTCTATGTATTCCTGTTCTGTAATTTCTATTCTATTTACTTTCTCTTCTACTACATCTAATCTGCTTTAAAATCCCTCCATTGTATGTTTCATTTCAGATATGGAATTTCTTAATGATTGTACCTCCATCTTAAATTTGTCCCTGAGTTCTTGAAACTTTTTCTATATCTCCATGAGTATCTTTACGATATTTATTTTGAACTCTTTTTCAGGAAGATTGGAGAGTTCAGTTTCATTTGGTCTTCTTCTGGGGTTTGTGAGATTTTGGTCTGAACCAGGTTCCTTTGACATTTCATAATTCTATGTGGTGTCCTCTAGTGCCCAGAAGCTCTAGTCTCTGGAGCTGCTCAGCCCATACAGTGAAGTTGGGGGTCCTAGGTAGCAGTGCTGGTGCCTGCGGGGAGGAAAGAGCAGTTTCCTGAATCCCGGCTGCAGTGCCTGTCCCCACTATCAGAGCCAATGGGGTGAGCACACAGGTGCAAGACTCTGTGCTTGGCATCTGTAGCTCTTGTAGGTGGAACCTCCCTCTGGCTAGCCTGAAGTCAGTGCAGTGAGTGCCAGTTTGCGAGCAGGTTCTGGAAGGCCAGAAGAAAGGCACAGTAGGCTGCATGTCACGGTGGGGGTCCTTGGAGCTGAGTAGGCACCCAGGGGGATGGAGCGCCTGAAGCTCCTCCAATTTCCCAACCTGCTAGGCAGAGTGAACCCAGACAAACTTGTCCAACTATTCCTTCTCCCCTACAGCAAGCTCAGTGCAAACCCTGCCCATTCAGCAGCCCTCTCAATGCTAGGAAGCCTCTGAGACCACCTTTCTTTCCTTTATCCCAGAGTAGCCAGATGTGGATCCCCATCCTCCACAAATGGCAGAATCTCAGTCTCTCAAGCACTCCACCTGTCCCAGTTCCCTAACCCCATCAACCTCCAGATCACCACACAATGTAGGTTTGTGCTCCAAAGCTGACCTCCAGGACTGGGTGTTTAGCAGTCTTAGGCTTCCACCCCTTTCCCACTCTGTTTCTCTTCCTCCCGCTGGTGAGCTGAGGTGGGGAAAGGGTTTGGGTCCTTCCAGACCAAGGCTTTCTTTTGTTACCCTGTTTCGTAAGGTCTGTATGCAGTCTGGTGCAGCCCTCTTTCCTGTTGCTGTTTCAGGGCTTGTTGTATTAAGTATATTTTCACACTATATGGGGTTTACGGAGGAATTCTCTTGTCTCTCATGCTGCCATGTTGAATCCTCTGAATGCTGTTGGTATTTTGATAGGGATTGCATTGAATCTGTAGATTGCTTTAGGCAGGATGGCCATTTTGATACTAACTCTTCCTACCCAAGAGCATGGGATGAGTTTCCATTTGTTAGAGTCCTCTTTAATTTCTCTCATGAGTGTCTTGTAGTTTTCAGGGTATAGGTCTTTCACTTCTTTGGTTAGGTTTATTCCTAGGTATTTTATTCTTTTTGATGCAATTGTAAATGGAATTGTTTTCCTGATTTCCCTTTCTGCTAGTTCATCGTTACTGTAAAGGAATGCAACAGATTTCTGTGTATTAATTTTGTATCTTGCAACATTGATGAATTCAGATATTGGTTCTAGTAGTTTTGGTGTGGATTCTTTAGGGTTTCTTATGTACAATATCATGTCATCTGCAAATAGTGACAGTTTGACTACTTCTTTACCAATCTAGATACCTTGTATTTCTTTGTTTTCTCTGATTGCATGGCTAGGACCTCCAGATCTTTGTTGAATAAAAGTGGGGAGAGTGGGCATCCCTGTATTGTTCCCAATCTTAGGTGAAAAGGTTTCAGCTTTCAGTGTTAAGTATGACGTTGGCTGGAGGTTTGTCATAAATGTCCTTTATTATGTTGAGGTACTTGCCTTCTATACCCATTTTGTTGAGAGTTTTGATCATGAATGGTTGTTGAATTTTGTCAAATGCTTTTTCAGCATCTACGGAGATGATCATGTGGTTTTTGTCCTTTTTGTTGATGTGGTGGATGATGTTGATGGATTTTTGAATGTTGTAGCATTCTTGCATCCCTGAGATGAATCCCACTTAATCATGGTGTATGATCCTCTTGATGTATTTTTGAATTTGGTTTGCTAATATTCTGTTGAGTATTTTTGCATCTATGTTCATAAGGGATATTGGTGTATAATTTTCTTTTTTCTGTGGTGTCTTTGCCTGGTTTTGGTATTAGAGTGATGCTGGCTTCATAGAAAGAGTTTGGAAGTATTCCCTCCTCTTCTATTTTTTGGAAAGCTTTAAGGAGAATGGGCATTATGTCTTCTCTTAATGTCTGATAAAATTCAGCAGTGAATCCATTTGTCCAGGGAATTTGTCCTTGGGCAGTTATTTGAGTACCGTTTTAATTTTGTTGCTAGTAATTGGTCTGTTTAGATTTTCTGTTTCTTCCTTGGTCATTCTTGGAAGGTTGTATCTTTCTAGAAAGTTGTGCATTTATTCTAGGTTATCCAGCTTGTTAGCATATAGATTTTCATAGTATTCTCTAATAATTCTTTGTATTTCTGTGGTGTCCGTCATGATTTTTCCTTTCTCATGTCTGATTCTGTTTATGTGTGTAGATTGTCTTTTTCTCTTAATAAGTCTGTCTAGGGGTTCATCTATTTTGTTCATTTTCTCAAGGAACAAGCTCTTGGTTTCATGAATTTTTTCTATTGTTTCATTCTCTTCAATTTTATTTATTTCTTCTCTGATTGTTATTATATCCTTCTTTCTACTGACTTTGGGCCTGATTTGTTCTTCTCCAGTTTCAATAATTGTGACTTAGACTATTCATTTGGGATTGTTCTTCCTTCTTTAAATAGGCCTGGATTGCTATATACTTTCCTCTTAGAACTGCCTTCACTGTGTCCCACAGAAATTGGGGTATTGTACTGTTGTTGTCATTTGTTTCCATATATTGCTTGATCTCTATTTTAATTTGGTCATTGATCCATTGATTATTTAGGAACATGTTGTTAAGCCTCCATGTGTTTGTGAGCCTTTTTGTTTTCTTTGTACCATTTATTTCTAGTTTTATACCTTTGTGATCTCAGAAGTTGGTTGGTAGAATTTCAATCTTTTTGAATTTACAAAGGCTCTTTTTGTTGCCTAGTATGTGGTCTATTCAGGAAAATGTTCCGTGTCCACTTGAGAAGAATTTATATTGGGCTGCTTTTGTGTGTAGAGTTCTGTAGATGTCTATTAGGTTCATCTGTTTTAGTGTGTAGCTCAGTGCCACTGTGTCCTTACTTATTTTCTGTCTGGTGGATCTGTCATTTGGAGTGAGTGGTGTGTTGAAGTCTCCTAAAATGAATGCATTGGTTTCTTTTTCCTCCTTTAAATCTGGCAGTATTTTTTTCACATATGTCGGTGCTCCTTTGTTGGGTGCATATATATTTATAATGGTTATATCCTCTTGGTGGAATGACCCCTTTATCATTATGTAATGTCCTTCTTATCTCTTGTGACTTTCTTTCTTTTGAAGTCTATTTAGTCTGATTCAAGTACTGCAACACCTGCTTTTTTCTCCCTATTGTTTGCATTAAATATCTTTCTCCAACCTTTCCCTTTTAGTCTGTGTTTGGGTTTGAGGTGAGTCTCTTGTAAGCAGCATATAGATGGGTCTTGCTTTTTTATTCTTTGTATTACTCTGTGCCTTTTGATTGGTGCATTGAGGCCATTTACATTTAGGGTGATTATCGATAGATATGTACTTATTGCCATTGCAGGCTTTGTTTTCATGGTTACCAAAGGTTCAAGGTTAGCTTCTTTACTATCTAACTGTGTAACTTTAACTCTCTTATTATGCTATTATAAACACAGTCTGATGTTTCTTTATTTCTCTCCCTTCTTATTCTTCCTCCGCCATTCTTTATATGTTAGGTGTTTTATTCTGTAGTCTTTTGTGTTTCCTTTGACTGCTTTTGTGGATAGTTGATTTTATTTTTTTGCCTTTAGTTAATATTTGGTTGGTCTGCTTTCTTTGCTCCAATTTAATTTTCTCTGGTAACATCTACTTAGCCATAGGAGTGGTTCCATCTAGAGCAGACCCTTTAAAATATCCTGTAGAGGTGGTTTGTGGGTGGCAAATGCCCTCAACTTTTGCTTATCCATAAATTGTTTAATCCCTCCTTCAAATTTAAATGATAATCATGCTGGATACAGTGTTCTTGGTTCAAGGCCCCTCTCTTTCACTGCATTAAATATATCATGCCGTTCTGTTCTGGCCTGTAAGGTTTCTGTTGAGAAGTCTGATGATATCCTGATGGGTTTTCCTTTGTATGTGATCATTTTTCTCTCTGTGGCTCCTTTAATACCCTGTCCTTGCCTTTGATCTTTGTCATTTTAATTGTTATGTGTCTTGGTCTTGTCCTCCTTGGGTCCCTTGTGTTGGGAGATCTGTGGGCTTCCATGGTCTGAGAGACTATTTCTTTCCCCAGCTTGGGGAAATTTTCAGCAATTGTTTCTCCATAGACACTTTCTATCCCTTTTTCTCTCTCTTCTTCTGGTAACCCTATTATACGAATATTGTTCTTTGTAGATTGCTCACATAGTTCTCTTAATATTCTTTCATTCCTAGAGATGCTTTTATCTCTCTCTACCTCAGCTTCTCTGTCTTCCTGTTCTCTGGTTTCTATTCCATTAACAGTCTCTTGCACATCATCCAGTCTGCTCTTAAGTCCTTCTATTGATTGTTTCATTTCTGTTATCTCCCTCTGGACTTCATCCCTTAGCTCTTGCATATTTTTCTGGAGCTCCATCAGCATGGTTATGACTTTTATTTTGAATTGTTTTTCAGGAAGTTTGGTTATATCTATCTCACCAGACCCTCTGTCTGGGGTTGTCTGAGTGATTTTTTACTGAACCAGATTCTTCTGCCTTTTCATGGCAATAGAAGTGATCGCCGGCAGGTGGCGCATGTGTCAGCTGGGAGAACAAAGTCCATTCCTGCTTGCTGGTCACCTTGCCCTTCTCTGCTGCCTGTGCCAGTTACCTGCACACCAGCAGCAGTCTCTGGGTTAATCTCTTGAGCACCCGTGGGCAGTGTGGCCATTGGGATAGCCTAGGGCACTGTGGGTGTCCCAGACACTCTGGGTGTGTTCTCCTGTGAGAATGGTGCCTCTTTGTGCCTTCCAGACCTTGCTCCAGCTTCCTCTGTCTGTGCTGTGCAGCTGCGCCCCAGTGGCAGCCTCTGGGTCTGTTTCACTTAGCTGCACACTGGGAGAAGTCTCTGTGTGGTTGCTGTGGGCAGGGCTGCTCTCCAGGTGCTCTGCAGCTGTGACAGGTCAGCCGGTTTGCTTGCAGCACTGGTAGGGGGTAATGAACAGTAGGCTGCTTATTCCCGTGAGGAGATTCAGAGCTGCGTTGTCATCCAGGGGGTTAGGGCGCCTGTAGTTCCTTAAGATTCCCAGCCTCCTTGGCTGAGTGTCCTGGGTCGATTTTGTCCAGCTGTTAAGCCCTTTTCCCTTTAAGACTTTTAAAAGTGCCCGCTTTTCTTTTTTTCTAGGGTAGCCAGCTGTGGGGACCCACTCACAGTCTTCATCTTGGATTTTACTTTTCTGTTTCTCTAATATCTAGTACACCCTGCAATGTGTGTCTGTGCTCCTGGTGTAGATTACTAGGGCTGATTATTTAGCAGTCCTCTGGTTCCACTGTCTACCCCTCAGATTATTTTCCTCCCACCGGTGACTTGGGGTAGGGGAGTGCTCGGGTCCCGCCAATTCACGGCTTTGTATCTTCCCCTTTTTGTGAGATGCTGAGTTCTCACAGATGTAGATGTAGCCCAGCTGTTGTACTGTATCTTATAGTCTCTCTTTTAGGAATAGTTGTATTTGTTGTATTTTCAAAAATATATATGGTTTTGGGAAGAGATTTCTGCTGGCCTACTCACCCTGCCATCTTGAGCCATCTCCTCACACTTGTCTAATTTAATATATAATTGGTACACTGTTACTGATTTTCTAAGGATTTATAATATTGTGATTTCTTAAAAACAAATGATATAAAAAGATCAAGACTTTTTATTGGAAGAGAATAAAAAATTAAGTCTTAAAGTTATCCTTATATTCAGTACCAATAATTTTGTAAATTTCATTTCTTATTTGATTAAATAACTATACAAAACTGTTTATTACTATAATATGTATAATAGAGAAAAACTTGGGATCACCTAATAGTTCAAAAAATGGTAGTTAAGTCATAGAATATCAATCCAACCATTTTTATGAGCATTAGACATATTATTATGAAGATTATTAGATGGCATAAAAAATATTTACAATATGTGGTTAAATTAAATAGGTGAAATGCAAAATTATAGGTAACTTTTGAACACATTTATGTTAATTAAATAGTCACACGGGAAGACCTACAAAAATGAAAACAACTACAGTTATCTCTTGAACATCACGAGTTTGAATGCGCTGGTCTACCTATATTTTTTCAATAAATATATTGAAAAAATTTTTGGAGGTTTGCAACAATTTGAAAAAAACTCATAGATAGATGATGTAATTAAGGAATACTGAAAATATTAAAAATTTAGGTATGTCATAAATCCCTAAAATATATGTAGATATTAGTTTATTTTATTATTTACTACCATAAGTCAATAGTAGGTTAGTAGTAAATTTTTTTGGAAGTCAGAAGATAAGTGTGCATTTTCAACTACATAGGGGAGGCACTCCTAACTCCTACATTGCTCAAGGGTCAACTGTATTTGAAAGGTAGGATTATGGATGAGTTTTGTTTTGAAAATAATTGTAACAACAGCAAATTGATTTTGCTTTTTTAATGCAACATAGAATGAAAGAAATACGCAGACCTTAGTTTCCTCATGTGAGAAATTAAAGACTGGATTCAGTATCTCTATGCTTATTTTTGATTCTATGTGTTGAGAGAGTTAAGTGAAAAGTCACTAAAAGTGATACATTATGAACTAATACTCATGAAAAGTAAAGTGACACATACTTTAAGGAAAGATTATAAATGATCTGATGTTGAACTACTTAGAAATATCAGCAGCAAGTATTGATTGGTTTTGTTAATCAAGCTCTGGTTTAATAACAACTCCTTTCCAAATTTGCTGGTGGGTAATAAAAAAAATAAATAAACAGTTCAATTTTTAAAAGGTAAATGGTGGTGATTTCCTGCTGGGCTGGGCTCTTCCCTTTATTAAATTTTTGATCCAGAAGTCTCCACAAAATATATTCATTACTTAATCTTACCTGAAGTTTACAAAACATGGCTAAATACACCTTTTCACAGATGACTTTCTTCTCCTGCTGAGCTATTTGCCACTTTTGCAAATTCTGTGATCTCTCACCGAATTAAACCACACTTCACAGTATTAGTTAGATAAAAGGAGACTGTTTCTTCTTTTTAAAAACCAGTTCTACTTGCAGGTAGGATAGGTGGAGCCTGCATGGCACAGACTGTTTCTAAAGGTAATAAAGCACATTGTGGGCTGGTCCTTTCGATGATTATCTGGTGAGTAATGCCTAAAAATAGCAAATAGGCCCCTAGAGTTCAGAGATTCACATTCAATACTCATGGTGAAAACTGGTCTTATACTTTACTGCTTCATTTAGAAAAATGGGGTTTTTCTATTTCTGCCCACTTTCTCCCTGCCATGTAAAAAAAGCAGAATTGTACATGTTATTTCTAAGGTGATTTAATAGACTGCTGTTTTAAATTAAGTTTATAAAACACAGTGAGATGTAAAACTTTTTCTGAGATTCCATTGAGAATGCTAAACATTAATGTGATCTAATAAATTATATATAAGAAACAATAAATTAGACTTCCAAATAGATTAGGATATATGATAATAAATTAATTATATGAAAAATATGTACTAAATCATTAAAGGTAGCAAGCAGAAGACTTTCCAGATTATTTTGTTGTTTATTTTACTAACAATATGAAAGGTAAGGTGATTGAGCTGGGATAAGCACAGACTCAGAGAGACCATTCCTGTGGTAAGACCCAGGGAGATGTGAAGATGATACAATGAACACCAGATATACCAATCTCCAAGGGCACTCCCAGTCTCCTTGCAATGGTATACCCAGTTTGCTCTCACTGTCAAAAGTCTGTGTAGGGACTGGCACATGTATAGTCATGCAAACTCACAAACCTATTACCTTAATAAACAATCTTATAATCAAATCCTGCTCACTGGAGTTAAACAGTGGTTTTCAGAATTGGGTCAGTCTTGGCTGTGAGAGTAATTTGAGGAACTAAAGAAAATATCAATGTTTTGGTAAGGCCCTCGATCTAAAGAGTAGAGTCAGCACTCTGTTATATGACAGAGTTTATTATGGTTAACAGTAATGAAAATTTTAACTAACAGTATGTATGGCTCATTTTTATATTTCTGTAATACAATTAAAAAATGATTACAGTAGACAGTACTATGCATCACAGAAAATCATAGACTCCATCATAAATATGTCACATTACCAAAGTAAATAATTTACATGTGAATCTTACCTATAATAGAACAATATTAACTTGACTTTTATGGTTTATCTGTTTCAATCCTAATACCATACCTTGTAGAGAAAATATCACTGGGCAAGCCTGAAAAAAATTTTCTATATGGTTTCACAATAATAATGTTCAAAAGCAGCTAAAAGAACTTGATGAGATAAATGCTTATGTGGGGCTTAATATCAAGCAAGTCTATCTGGCATCAGTAATCTAACAATTACAGAATGGAAAGTACATCTTGTACAAGCTGACAGACCCATTAAATCAGGAGAGCCATGGGCAGACATACTGACACTGCGAGAATTACCAGGAAGCATTAATTTCAGCATTAATAAAATGGCAGTAAATAGATGACAGCTGCCAGATGAACTAAGAAATAAGGTTACTGGCCTTGTTAAGCTCGCGTCTGATTTTCTCAGGCACAAACTGGTCGAGGTAGCGTCTGAAGTGAAGGGCATCAATGGCAACGATTTCAGTGCCACGCCGCTGCCAGTCATCCCTGTGGCAGGTCAGAGTGAGGAGTGAGGTACAGGGAACAGCACCCACAAAATAAAACTCTCAGTTTGGGTTTCCGAGACTTTGCCAGGTTAATATATATATTAAAAACAAAAAAACAGTGGCTGTTAAGTCTCAGCAAACAGAAGGGCAGAAACACAGTTTTATTTTTAGATTCCAAAGCATACACATTGTGAACTGCCAGGCTTTAAAGAGTAAAATGAAAAATTATTGAGAAACAACAAATATGACATATTATAAACAGATACATCATTTACAGTGAGTCTCAGAGGTTAAAGGATTTGAGGGCAAACAAAAGGAATTTAGTTTTTTGTTTCCTCTAATACTAAAGATTTAGCATTTGTATCTTGACAATATTTCATTGGTCCTTTGGTTCGAAAGACCTGCTCTAAGTCACTAGGTTTGCAACATCACCATACATCATCCAAGAAAGAATCCCAGAAAGTCAAATGTTACAAAAAATGTGTAATGATTCAGTACAACATTTACCTATTGTGCTCACTTGCTGACAGTAAGAAAACTATTTTTAAAAAGACAGAGAGCAAAGCAGACAGTAAAATATTGCCTGTGGAAACAGGAAGGACTAGGTGAGATGATGATTTTGGAAATACGAAATTCCAATTATTTCATCTCTTTATAAACTTGCAAATAATTATTAGGAATTAAATATCCACATTGATAGTTGTTGCACCCACATATTTCAACCAAAATAAAAGGAAAGAGATCAGGGGTTGACCTTGAGATATTATAAAGAATAAACTTGCATGATTACACAGGGATTAGCTGATTCTGCTACAATGGCTCTTTTTCATTAAAATATACACACAAACATACACAAGCTTTCAAGCATCACTTCTGTAAAAATTTACCCCTGATAAATCATTTTAGTGGGAAAAAAGGATATCAAAGTATAAAAACATATTTCAGTAAGAAACAGGAAAAAGCAGCAGCAAAGTTCACTGTAGGTTCTGTGTCATTAGGCAAATTATTCCAACATTGGTTTCTCCCACCTACTTATCTCACAGAAAAGTTTAAGGATAACAAAACAAGCTGACTGAAGACTTTAAGCTCTAACAGGAACCTATTCTAAATAAGCCTGGACTTGGTAGTTAATCCACTGACTGTCTACAACTGGCAGCTAAGAAGTAAAGAACTATAGAGACCTATGCCCTTCTTATTCTTGGTTCAGACTTTTGGCTTTTATTTCTCTGCTCTTCCCTTTGATATATGGAGATAGTAATACTGTTTTAACTACTTATAAACCTGAAATACTGAATTTAAAAAGAAAATTAAATTTCTGAAATAAGATTAGATGGGAGACAGAATGTACCAGGGTGAAACCCACAATCCTTAGCTTTTGGCCATGTGATACTAAAGTCAGAAATAAACTCACCTTTCAGTTCCATCTTCATGGCTCCGGGCCCAACGATACGTTTCGGCATAGCCTGTGTATTCACTGTACTGCTCAGTACCTGAAACAAATAATCTACCACTATTATTTTTCAGAAAATTTTTCTTAAGAGCTGCATCTTCTAAAGGGTCTTTGTTAATAAACTTAATTACCCCTTTCTGGAAATATCTTATTGGCACATGTCAACTAGGAATAAACAACAAACAAAAAACCACTGCTCTTAACGACTTACTATTATCCACAAAGAAAAAAAATTACGTCTCCAAAAGCTACTGCAACATTTATCCCACAGAGACTGAATGTCTCAATAAAAAGAGAACAAAATACGCTTTGTCATATTCAGCTCTTCTTTTAACAAGGAGTGCATAAACACTATGTTTTATAAAAGTTCACTGTCTTCAATGTCGGTAATATGATGGTAATATTTAATTTGCACTGTTAAGAAAAAAAATTTTACATAAAGACATTCCCCGCCAAGAAAAGTGTCATTAAAATTAAATATAGGATTTGCCTATCTATAGGCAACACACTTCAAAGGGTTTTGTAAAACCAAGATATTATGGCAGGAAAAGAAAGGGAAGGGAAAAAGCATAATTAGCATTCATCTGATAAGAACATGCACCAACCTTGCTACATAACATACATTTCTAATTCATGAGACCTGTTCATATGATAGGGAGGCATGGTGTGAAAGTCTTCCATTATTTAACTAAATAAGCTCATTCCAATTCCTATGGTGAACCCAATCAACAAAATAGTAAAATGAAAAGCTGAAAACCCTAAGCAAGAAAGTATTTTTCACATTAAAAAAAAAGAAACTAGGTATCAAAAACTAAGATTAATGATTTTCTTTAATATAATTGTCCTAATTTTGCCAGGAAATTAAATGCAAGCAGACTCTTTCAGGCAGCTCAACTACTACTTATTAATAAATAACTACTCATAAAATAAAGGTCCAATTCTGAAAATATTTATGACAAACAATATTCAGGGGGAAAAAAAGACTCTATGATATACAGTACTTGAGAAAAATATAAATTTATAAAAACAGAGAACACATCTAATAAAAATAAAAAGAACACAAAGTCAAATCATGACATCCTAATTATGAACTTCAGATCTTTATCCAAAACCAAATTAATTTTATCTCTGGGGTCAGGTTAACTTCTTATATGTTTACTCAAACAACTCTGAAGATTTTATACCCAAAGAATAATAAATGTAGTGGTCAAGATGACAAATGATCCTCACATTTAACTATCAATTTATAGACAGGGAACAGGAGAACATGTCAAATACCATCATGAAGATGTAATCAGCAAAATTCAGATCCTAGGAAACAGGACCAACAGTCTGGGTTGTTTACAAAAAATTCCAAGAAAAGAAAAAGAGGGAGGAAGGTATAAATTAAAAGAAATGAACATGAAAACACTAATCATAAGAAAGTGGGGGCAGTTATATTACTATCTGATAAAACAGACTTCAAGTCAAGGAGTGTTATGAAAAATAAAGAGGAACATCTCAGAAAAATAAAGAGGAACATCTCAGAATAATAAAAGGATCAATTCAACAGAAGGACAATTTTGGCTCTAGTTTGGTTTAACATTTGAAATACCAATTAATTAAACTCATCACCTAAAAGATTAAAGAATTAACATAATCACATCAAAAGTTGCTGAAAAGATAAAATTCAACACCTACTCATGATTAAAACTCCAGCAAAACTGGGAGTAGAAACTTCCTCAATATGATTAAGGGTCACTACATAAAAACTTCATACTTAATGGTGAAAACAATCCACCTAAGATCAGTAAAAAATCAAGGATTACCACCCTCATCACTTCTATTCACCACTATGGTGAAGTTCCTAGCCACTGTAATAAGGGAAGAAAAGAAATAATAGTCATAAAGAGTGTAAAAAAGTAAGACTGTCCCTATTTGCAGATATGATTGTTTACATAGTAAATCCTAAGGAATAACCAAAAATGAAAGAAAGAAGAGATAGAAAAAGAAAAGAAGCTCATAACTAAATGTAGTAAGATCAAAGATATGTCTATGTACTAGAGCAGCAAACAATGGAAAAGTAAAACTTTTAAAAAATCCATTAATCATAGCATTAAAAAAACAAAAACTTAGGAGTAAATGCAACAAAAGACATTGAAGAGACCACTGAGAAAAAGTAAAGGTGATCTAAATAAATGAAAAGATAGACTATGCCCAGGGGTGAGGAGACTCGATATTGTTATATGTCAATTTTCCTCAATGCTGTTATTCTACCAGACTTTTTAAAAAAATAATAATTAAGAAGGTAATCCTAAAATTCATATATAAATGCAATGAACCTAGAAGAGCCAAAACACTTGAAAAAAAAAAGAAGAACAAATTAAGAGGACTCAACCAGTTGAATTCAACATTTACTTGTTCAAGGCCTAAGACTAATTGATAAATGGAACTAAACAGAATTCACAGATAAATCCAAACTTGTACAGTAAATTGACTTTCAATTTTCATAAATTACTGAAAGAACATAAAATGGGCAACAATTTTGGAAAACACTTTGGCAATTTCTTATAAAATTAAAACACACTTCCACCCTTTGACCTAGAAATTCCATTCCTGGGTATTTACCGAACAGAAACTAAAAATGTCACAAAATTGAAAATGTCCATAGATACAGCACACAAGAACATTCATAGCAGCTTATTCATAATAGTCTTCTATTGATCAGGGTTCAATCAAAGAAACAGAATCAGCTGGATTATATAGTAGGAGATTTACACTAGGAGATTTATAGCAAGGAATTAGCTTATGCAATTGTGGGAGCTAACTAGGCAAGTCTGAAGGACAGGTTAGAAATCTCAGGTATAGGCTGAGGCTGCAGTTAATAAGGGGAAATTTTCTTCTTCTGGGAGGCTTGCTCTTAAGGACTTTCAACTCACTGAATCAGACCCACCCAGATTTTCTAGGATAATCTCTGCTATTTAAAATGAACAGATGATGGGCTTTAATTACATGTATAAAATATCTTTACAGCAATGCTTAGATTAGTATTTGACTGAATAAAAGGGGGCTGTGGTCTATCTAGCCAGGTTGACATATAATAAAGACCATCATGTAAAACAGGATTCAAGATGGCAGCATGAGAGGTGTGACAGAGAAGTCCTCCCAAAACCACATATAATATGAAAATATACTTGATACAACTAATCGTAAAAGAGCAACAGGGAAGAAGGATGCACCAGACTGCATACAACTGGAGAAGAGAGCAGACCTCATGAAACAGGGTAACGTACCAAAGCCCTGATCCGGTGGAACCCAAGCCATTCCCCCACTCCAGTTCACTGGTGGGAAGAGAAACGGTGCGGGGAGCGGGTGGAAGCCTAGGACTGCTGAACACCCAGCCCTGGAAATGTGCTTTGGGAGCACAAACCTACATTGCATGGTACTCTGGAGATAGGTGGGGTTTGAAAGCTAAGACAGGCAGACTACTTGGAGACACTTAGATTCAAGCTGCTTGTGGAGGACAAGGATCTACATTCCGCGGATCTGGGACAAATGGAAAGGCAGGCGGTCTGAGAGGCTTCCTAGCACTGAGAGGATGCTAAAGGGGGAGAATTTGCATGGAGCTTGCTGTGTGGGAGAAGGCATAGGTGGGAAAGGTTGTCTGGGCATGCTCTGCCCAGCAAGTTGGGAACTTTCAGGAGTTTCAGGCGCTCCATTCCCCTGGCTGGCTAATCAGCTCCAAGGCTCCCACACAGTGATACGCAGACTGCTGCACCTTCCTCCTTGTTTTGAGCGGGCACTGGCTCAAAAACCGGCAGCCTGTGCCCTGGTGTCAGGCCAGCCAGAGGGAGGACATGCCTACTGCAGCAACAGACGCAAACCACAGAGGCTTATACCTGTGTGCTCGGCCCACTGGTTCTGATCTGGGAGAAAAGCACTGCAGCAGGGAAGCAGGAAACAGCTCTTTCCTCCCCCCAGGTACCAGCACTGCTCACCTGTGACTCCCGACATCACTCCAGGAGCTGAGCACCTCCAGAGACTAGAGCTTCTGGGTACCAGAGGGCGCCACATACAAATATGAACCGTCAAAGGAACCTGGTCCAGAAAAAAATTTCACAAACCCAGAAAAAGGGCCAAATGAAACTGAGCTCACCAATCTTCCTTGAAGAGAGTTCAAAATAAAACGCATAAACATGCTCATGGAGGTACAGAAAAATGTTCAGAAACTCAGGGACAAATTTAGGACAGAGATTCAATCACTAAGAAATTCCATATCTAAAATGAAACATATAATGGAGGGATTTTAAAGCAGATTAGATGTAGTATAAGAGACAGTAAATGGAATAGAAATTAAAGAACAGCAATACAAAGAAGTTGAGACACAGAGAAAAAAAGGAGCTCGAAGAGCAAAAGAATATTGAGAGAACTCTGTGGCCAACTCAAATGAACAATACTCGCATTATAGGGGTGTCAGAAGAAGAAGAGAGAGAAAAAGGGATATAAAGTATCTTTGAGGAGGTAATTGCTGAAAACTTCCCTAATCTGGGGCAGGAGATACTCTCTCAGGCCATGGAGGTGCACAGATCCACAACACAAGTGACCCAAGGAAGACAACACCAAGACATATAATAATTAAAATGGCTAAGATCAAGGATAAGGACAGACTTTGAAAAGCAGCTAGAGAGAGAAAAAACATCAGGCTATCATCAGATTTCTCAACAGAAACCTTACAGGCCAGAAGGGAGTGGCATGATATATTCAATGCAAAGAAATAGAAGGGACTCGAACCAAGAATACTCTACCTGGTAAGAGTATCATTTAAATTTGAAGGAGGGATGGACCAATTTTCAGATAAACAAAAGCTGAGAGAATTTACCTCCCACAAACCACGTCTACAGTGTACTGTGGAGAGACTGCTATAGATGGAAGTGTTCCTAAGGTTTAATAGCAGTCACCAGAGGTAATAAAACCACAGTAAAGAAAGAAGAAGAGCTAATTACTAAGAAAATGCAAAATTAAATTAACTTTCCCCAAAGGCAATCGAGGGACAGACAAAGAGTACAGAATATGATACCTCATACATAAAGAATGGAGGAGGAAGAAAAAGGAAGAGAAAAAAAAAAAGAACCTTTAGATTGTGTTTCTAATAGCATATTAAGTGAGATAATTTAGACTCTTAGATAGTAAGAAAGTTAACCTTGAACCTTTGGTAACCATGAATCTAAAGCCTGCAATGGCAATAAGTATATACATATCAATAATCACCCTAAATGGAAATGGACTGAATGTACCAATCAAAACTGAGTCACTGAATGGATAAAAAAACAAGACCCATCTATATGCTGTCTACAAGAGACTCACTTTAAACCCAAAGACATACACAGACCAAACGTGAAAGGATGGAAAAAGATATTTCATGCAACTAATAGGGAGAAAAAAGCAGGAGTTGCAGTACTTGTATCAGACAAAATAGACTTCAAAACAAACAGAGTCACAAGAGACAAAAAAGGACATTACATAATGATAAAAGGGTTAAACCAACAAGAAGATATAACCGTTACAGGCGGAAGATGGCGGCATGAGTAGAGCAGCGGAAATCTCCTCCCAAAACCACATATATCTATGAAAATATAACAAAGACAACCCTTCCTAGAATAAAGACCAGAAGACACAGGACAATATCCAGACCACATCCACACCTGCGAGAACCCAGCGCCTCGTGAAGGGGGTAAGATACAAGCCCCGGCCTGGCAGGAGACAAGCGCCCATCCCCCCAGCTCCCAGCAGGAGAATAGGCAGAGCGGGAGGGAGACGGAGCCCAGGACTGCCGAACAGCCAGCCCCAGCCATCCGGGCCAGAGTGCAGACACAGTACGTGCCCAGGAGGGCCTGGATGATAGGGAAACAGGGCAGCAAGAACAGTGAGCAGGCACCGGAGGTCAGGCGCCGGAGGACATAAAAAAAGCACCCGACAATTTTTTTTTTTTTTTTTTTTGCTGTTTTGTTTTGGCAAGTGCTTTTTGGAAGTCTTAAAGGGATAGGGCCCCCAATACTAGGAAAACAGGGCAACAAGAACAGTGAGCGGGCACTGGTGGCCTGGCGCCAGAGGACACCAGAAAAACGATCCAAAATTTTTTTTTTTCTGTTTTGTTCTGGCGAGTGCTTTTTGGAAGTCTTAAAGGGATAGGGAACCCAATACTAGGGAAACAGGGCAGCAAGACCGGTGAGCAGATGCCTGAGGCTGGAACCGGAGAATAAAGAAAAACGAGCAGCCACTTTTTTTTTTAATAAAAAAAAAATTTTCTTTTTTTAATTTAAATTTTTTTTTTTTTTTTTGTGGTTGTTGTTTTGTTTTAGCGGTTGCTTTTTGGAAATCTTAAAGGGGCAGGGAGGGCCACTTAATCCAGAAGTAGGGAAACCGGGGATCTCTGGGCACCCTAACCCCTGGGCTGCAGGGAGCAGGGAGGCCCCTTATGGAGATAAATAGCCTCCAGGCCACTTCCCCTCCAACGCAACTCCACCACTTTGGAGCAGTAGCCCAAACCAGGCCACACCCACAGCAACAGCGGAGATAAACTCCATAGCAGCCCGGAAGGAAGCAGAAACCCTGTCCGCGCGCAGCTGCCCAGCACAAGACACTAGAGGTTGCTGTTCTCCCAGGAGAGGAGGGCCACAAACCAACAAGAAGGGCAGTTCTTCCAGCTGTCACTCATCCCAGCTCTGCACACTATTCCTATCACCATGAAAAGGCAAAGCTAGAGGCAGACAAAGATCACAGAGACAACACCAGAGGAGGAGACAGACCTAACCAGTCTTCCTAACAAAGAATTCAAAATAAGAATCATAAACATGCTGACAGAGATGCAGAGAAATACGCAAGATATATGGGATGAAGTCCGGAGGGAGATCACAGATGCCAGAAAGGAGATCGCAGAAATGAAACAAACTCTGGAAGGGTTTATAAGCAGAATGGATAGGATGCAAGAGGCCATTGATGGAAATGAAACCAGAGAACAGGAACGCACAGAAGCTGACATAGAGAGAGATAAAAGGATCTCCAGGAATGAAACAATGTTAAGAGAACTGTGTGACCAATCCAAAAGGAACAATATCTGTATTATAGGGGTCCCAGAAGAAGAAGAGAGAGGAAAAGAGATGGAAAGTATCTTAGAAGAAATAAGTGCTGAAAACTTCCCCAAACTGGGGGAGGAAATAATCGAACAGACCACGGAAATACACAGACAACCCAACAGAAAGGATCCAAGGAGTACAACACCACGACACATAATAATAAAAATGGCAAAGATCAAGGACAAAGAAAGAGTTTTAAAGCTAGACAAAGCTAGAGAGAAAAAGGTCACCTATAAAGGAAAACCCATCAGGCTAACATCAGACTTCTCAACAGAAACCCTACAGGCCAGAAGAGAATGGCATGATATATTTAATGTAATGAAACAGAAGGGCCTTGAACCAAGGATACTGTATCCAGCATGATTATCATTTAAATATGAAGGTGGGATTAAACAATTCCCAGACAAGCAAAAGCTGAGGGAATTTGCTCCCACAGACCACCTCTACAGGACATCTTACAGGGACTGCTCTAGATGGGAGCACTCCTAGAAACACCCAACATATGAAGAATGGAGGAGGAGAAATAAGAAGGGAGAGATGAAAAGAATCTCCAGACAGTGTATATAGCAGCTAAATAAGTGAGCTAAGTTAGGCAGTAAGATACTAAAGAGGCTAACCTTCAACCTTTGGTAACCACGAATTTAAAGCTTGCAATGGCAATAAGTACATATCTCTCAATAGTAACCCTAAATGTAAATGGACTGAATGCACCAATCAAGAGACACAGAGTAATAGAATGGATAAAAAAGCAAGATCCATCTATATGCTGCTTACAAGAAACTCACCTCAAACCCAAAGACATGTACAGACTAAAAGTCAAGGGATGGAAAAACATATTTCAAGCAAACAACAGTGAGAAGAAAGCAGGGGTTGCAGTACTAATATCAGACAAAATAGAGTTCAAAACAAAGAAAGTAACAAGAGATAAAGAAGGACACTACATAATGATAAAGGGCTCAGTCCAACAAGAGGATATAACCATTATAAATATATATGCACCCAACACAGGAGCACCAGCATATGTGAAACAAATACTAACAGAACTAAAGGGGGAAATAGACTGCAATGCATTCATTCTAGGAGACTTCAACACACCACTCACCCAAAAGGATAGATCCACTGGGCAGAAAATAAGTAAGGACACGGAAGCACTGAACAACACAGTAGAGCAGATGGACCTAATAGACATCTATAGAACTCTACATCCAAAAGCAACAGGATACACATTCTTCTCAAGTGCACATGGAACATTCTCCAGAATAGACCACATACTAGGCCACAAAAAGAGCCTCAGAAAATTCCAAAAGATTGAAATCCTACCAACCAACTTTTCAGACAACAAAGGCATAAAACTAGAAATAAACTGTACAAATAAAGCAAAGAGGCTCACAAACTCATGGAGGCTTAACAACACGCACCTAAATAATCAATGGATCAATGACCAAATCAAAATGGAGATCCAGCAATATATGGAAACAAACGACAACAACAATACAAAGTCAGAACTTCTGTGGGACACAGCAAAAGCAGTCCTAAGAGGAAAGTATATAGGAATTGAAGCATATTTAAAAAAGGAAGAACAATCCCAAATGAATGGTCTAATGTCACAATTATCGAAATTGGAAAAAGAAGAACAAATGAGGCCTAAGGTCAGCAGAAGGAGGGACATAATAAAGATCAGAGAAGAAATAAATAAAATTGAGAATAATAAAACAATAGAAAAAATCAATGAAACCAAGAGATGGTTCTTCGAGAGAATAAACAAAATAGATAAGCCTCTAGCCAGACTTATTAAGAGAAAAAGAGAGTTAACACAAATCAACAGTATCAGAAATGAGAAAGAAAAAATCACGACGAGCCCCACAGAAATACAAAGAATTATTAGAGACTACTATGAAAACCTATATGCCAACAAGCTGGGAAACCTAGGAGAAATGGACAACTTCCTCGAAAAATACAACCTTCCAAGACAGACCCAGAAAGAAACAGAAAATCTAAACAGATTAAACAATTAAATAATTTATTTTTTTATAATAAAATTTTTTAATAATTTTTATAGTAAATTATAAATATTTTATATACATATATATATAATAAATTATATATATAATAAATTATATATAAAAATATATATAATAAATTATGAAATTTTTATAATAAAAATAATTTTATAATAAAAAATTAAATAAAAATCTGAACAATTACCAGCAATGAAATTGAAGCGGTAATCAAAAAACTACCAAAGAACAAAACCCCCGGACCAGATGGATTTACCTCGGAATTTTATCAGAGATACAGGGAAGACATAATACTCATTCTCCGTAACGTTTTCCAAAAAATAGAGGAGGAGGGGATACTCCCCAACTCATTCTATGAAGCCAACATCAACCTAATACCAAAACCAGGCAAAGACCCCACCAAAAAAGAAAACTACAGACCAATATCCCTGATGAACGTAGATGCAAAAATACTCAACAAAATATTAGCAAACCGAAATCAAAAATACATCAAAAGGATCATACACCATGACCAAGAGGGATTTATCCCAGGGATGCAAGGATGGTACAACATTCGAAAGTCCATCAACATCATCCACCACATCAAGAAAAAGAAAGACAAAAACCACATGATTATCTCCATAGATGCTGAAAAAGCATTTGACAAAGTTCAACATCCATTCATGATAAAAACTCTCAGCAAAATGGGAATAGAGGGCAAGTACCTCAACATAATAAAGGCCATCTATGATAAACCCACAGCCAACATTATATTGAACAGCGAGAAGCTGAAAGCATTTCCTCTGAGATCGGGAACTAGACAGGGATGCCCATTCTCCCCACTGTTATTTAACATAGTACAGGAGGTCTTAGCCACAGCAATCAGACAAAACAAAAAAATACAAGGAATCCAGATTGGCAAACAAGAAGTTAAACTGTCTTTGCAGATGACATGATACTGTATATAAAAAACTCTAAAGACTCCACCCCAAAACTACTAGAACTGATATCGGAATACAGCAAAGTTGCAGGACACAAAATCAACACACAGACATCTGTGGCTTTCCTATACACTAACAATGAACCAACAGAAAGAGAAATCAGGAAAACAACTCCATTCACATTTGCATCAAAAAAAATAAAATACCTAGGAATAAACCTAACCAAAGAAGTGAAAGACTTACACTCTGAAAACTACAAGTCACTCTTAAGAGAAATTAAAGGGGACACTAACAGATGGAAACTCATCCCATGCTCGTGTCTAGGAAGAATTAATATCGTCAAAATGGCCATCCTGCCCAAAGCAATAAACAGATTTGATGCAATCCCTATGAAACTACCAGCAACATTCTTCAATGAACTGGAACAAATAAATCAAAAATTTATATGGAAACACCCAAAACCCTGAATAGCCAAAGCAATCCTGAGAAAGAAGAATAAAGTAGGGGGAATCTCACTCCCCAACTTTAAGCTCTACTATAAAGCCATAGTAATCAAGACAATTTGGTAATGGCACAAGAGCAGATCCACAGACCAGTGGAACAGACTAGAGAACCCAGACATTAACCCACACATATATGGTCAATTAATATTTGATAAAGGAGCTATGGACATACAATGGCAAAATGACAGTCTCTTCAACAGATGGTGCTGGCAAAACTGGACAGCTAGATGTAGGAGAATGAACCTGGACCATTGTCTAACCCCATATACAAAAGTAAACTCAAAATGGTTCAAAGACCTGAATGTAAGTCATGAAACCATTAAACTCTTGGAAGAAAACATAGGCACAAACCTCTTAGACATAAACATGAGTGACCTCTGCTTGAACATATCTCCCCGGGCAAGGAAAACAACAGCAAAAATGAGTAAGTGGGACTATATTAAGCTGAAAAGCTTCTGTACAGCAAAAGACACCATCAATAGAACAAAAAGGAACCCTACAGTATGGGAGAATATCTTCGAAAATGACACATCCGATAAAGGCTTGACGTCCAGAATATATAAAGAGCTCACATGCCTCAACAAACAAAAAACAAATAACCCAATTAAAAAATGGGCAAAGGAACTGAACAGACGGTTCTCCAAAAAAGAAACACAGATGGCCAACAGACACATGAAAAGATGATCAACATCGCTAATTATCAGAGAAATGCAAATTAAAACTACAATGAGGTATCACCTCACACCAGTAAGGATGGCTGCCATCCAAAAGACAAACAACAACAAATGTTGGCAAGGCTGCGGAGAAAGGGGAACCCTCCTACACTGCTGGTGGGAATGTAAGTTAGTTCAACCATTGTGGAAAGCAGTATGGAGGTACATCAAAATGCTCAAAACAGACATACCATTTGACCCAGGAATTGCACTCCTAGGAATTTACCCTAAGAATGCAGCAATCAAGTATGAGAAAGACCAATGTAACCCTATGTTTATCGCAGCACTATTTACAATAGCCAAAAATTGGAAGCAACCTAAATGTCCATCGATAGATGAATGGATAAAGAAGATGTGGTACATATACACAATGGAATATTACTCAGCCATAAGAAAAGGGCAAATCCAACGATTTGCAGCAACATGGATGGAGCTGGAGGGTATTATGCTCAGTGAAACAAGCCAGGCAGAGAAAGAGAAATACCAAATGATTTCACTTATCTGTGGAATATAAGAACAAAGGAAAAACTGAAGGAACAAAACAGCAACAGAATCACAGAACTCAAGAATGGACTAACAGGTACCAAAGGGAAAGGGACTGGGGAGGATGGGTGGGTAGGGAGGGATAAGGGGGGCAGAAAAAGAGGGGTATTAAGATTTGCATCCATAGCGGGGTGGGAGAAAGGGGAGGGCTGTACAACACAGAGAAGACAAGTAATGATTCTACAACAGTTTGCTACGCTGATGGACAGTGACTGTAAAGGAGTATATAGGGGGGACCTAGTATAGGGGAGAGCCTAGTAAACAAAGTATTCGTCATGTAAGTGTAGATTAATGATTAAAAAAAAAAGAAAAAAAAGCAGTTCCTATGTGGTGACCTCTAATGAGTTCTACACAATGATATAAAGGGCATATAAAAGTGTAGGCAAAGGGTCTGTTTGTGTTTATACAGAGGATCAAAGCCTAATTTGGCTACCCCGAAAATGAACTAAGATACGATATGAAAAAGAACTTCCAACATCAGCACTCTCGGGAAGACTCGTGACAGAAGATGATCAGCAAAAAAAAAAACTCCAACAAAGATCCATGCACTGTCACAGGTGTAGATGCACTCATCCCACCAGTTCCTGGACTTGCCATGGGAATGATGAAGAAGATATCTAAGCTGGCCTGTGCATACAGTAAAACAAAAATTGGACTGGATCTATACTGTTGGAACTCAACCAAGAATTAGGAGAAGTGCAAATTGTAGCACTCCAAAATCTTACAACCACAGACTATTTATCGTTAAAAGAACATATGGGATATGAACAGTCCCCAGGAATGGGTTGTTCTAGTTTATGTGAATTCTCTCAGACTGTTTAAGCTCAGTCAGACAATATCCACCATATCATAGATAAGTTTTCACAAATGCCTAAGGTGCCTAACTGGTTTTCTTGGTTTCACTGGAGATGGCTGGTAATTACAGGTATGCTTTGGTTAGGTAACTATATTCCTATTATGTTAATGTGTGTGCACAATTTAATTAGTAGTTTAAAACCTATCCATGCTGAAGTTACTCTACAAGAAGATATGTCAAAGAAATAATCAATCTTCCCAGGTTTTCTTCTGCCTGCTACTTCTATAGCTTTTCTTCTTCCTACCTTATCACAACCTTTAAATAGAACTCGTGCCACATGTCGAATTTACTGAGTATCATAATTCTTCCAAGTGGTAAAGACACCTCAAGACAAATGCTGGGCATAGAAGCCACAGGGCATAAATATGCAAAGAAGTAAAAAAGCTAACCTTTTCAAACAATAAGGCTTCTCTCTCACTTACCAACTTAACATTTCCCTGTATGGCCCCGGAAGATGACTGGTTAGCCAGAGACGGGTAAGATTCCTCAAGGGAGGAACAACCTAAGACAGGCACAGTCGCAGGGGGGCCATCAGGTGAGAAATTGGGGATCAACAGAGGTGAGGCTTAGAACCTCCCCCCTCATGTTCTGAGAGAAATCTTCTGCATACATGGATGTTTATTGCCCTTGTCTAGCTTGGATTAACACATAGTCTACAGGCACACACCTGATCATCTACATTTGCTCTCTTACAACACTAAACTCTGTTTTCTACCTTTATCTCGTATCTACCTACCACTTTAGCATTTTATTAAAAATAATAATATAGAGAAATGTGGCATCCACATATAAATCAAGATTAAAAATCAAATGAATATTCATATTTGAACTGACTGTGTATAGTTCATAATGCATGAACAAAACCGAAAGCTTCTGTGATGACTGCCCTTGCACTGTTCACCATGTAACTTATTCACTATGTAAGAATTTGTACTCCATGTAAGAATTTGTTCATTATGCATCAGAAGATTGGAGACTGACGAAAATTAGGCTTGGGGTGGATTAATGATTGTGCATTGAGTATTGACCCCCCTATACAGAAACTTATTGTGGTTAACAACTATTTGATCAATAAATATGAGAGATGCCCTCACAAAATATATATATATATATATATATATATATATATATATATATATATATATATATAAACACACTTCCAATTGTAAAATAAATAAGTAACCGGGATGTAATGTATAGCATAAGGAATATAGTCAAAATATTGTAACAACTTGGTATGGTGATACCTGGTACCTAGAATTATCATGTATATAAATGTTGAATCACTGTGTTGTACACCTGAAACTAATGTAATGCAATACTGTTGTCAACTACCCTTCAATAAAAAAATAAATAAATAAAAAGAAAAAGAAAAATCAAGTGAGTATTCATATTTGAATTGACTGTTTATAGTTCATAATGCATGAGCAAAACCGAAAGTTTCTGTGATGACTGCCCTTGTAATGTTCACCATGTAACTTATTCACTATGTAAGAATTTGTTCTCCATGTAAGAACTTGTTCGTTATGCTTCAGAAGATTGGAGACTGACTAGAATTAGGCTTGGGGTGGATTAATGACTGTGCATTGAGCATTGACTCCCCTATACAGAATTCTATTGTTGTTAACAACCATTTGATCAATAAATATGAGAGATGCCCTCACAAAAACAAACAAAAACAAACAAACAAACGAACAAACAAAAAAGTACAGACTTCCAATTGTAAAATAAATAAGTAACAAGGATGTAATGTATAGCATAAGGAATATAGTCAAAATATTGTAACAGCTTGGTATGGTGATAGCTGGTACCTATAATTATCATGTATATAAATGTTGAATCACTGTGTTGTACACCTGAAACTAATGTAATGTAATACTGTGTGTCAAGTACCCTTCAATAAAAAATAATTATCTAAAAAAAAACAAAAAACACAAAAGAATACACTCCAAGGCTACTAGATCTAATATCTGAATTCAGCAAAGTTGCAGCATACAAAAATAATACACAGAAATCTGTTGAATTCCTATACACTAATGATGAACTAGCAGAAAGAGAAATCAGGAAAACAATTCCATTCACAATTGCATCAAAAAGAATAAAATATCTTGGAATAAACCTAACCAAGGAATTGAAAGCCCTGTACCCTGAAATCTACAAGACACTCATGAGAGAAATTAAAGAAGATACCAATAAATGGAAACACACTCCGTGCTCATGGATAGGAAGAATTAATATTGGCAAAATGGCCATCCTGCCTAAAGCAATCTACTAATTCAAAGCAATCCCTATCAAAATACCAAGAGCATTCTTCAGTGAACTAGAGCAAATAGTTCTAAAATTCATATAGAATCACAAAAGACCCCAAAGAGAGAAAGCAATCCTGAGAAGGAAGAATGAATTGGGGGAGATTATGCTCCCTGACTTCGAGCTCTACTACAAAGCCACAGTAATCAAGACAATTTGGTACGGGCACAAGAACAGACCCACAGACTAACGGAACAGGTAGACAGCCCAGATATAAACCCAAGCATATATGGTCAATTAATATACGATAAAGGAGGCATGGATATACAATGAGGAAATGACAGCCTCTTCAACAACAGGATTATTGTCTAACCCCATACATAAAAGTAAAGTCAAAATGGATCAAAGACCTGAATGTAAGTCACAAAACCATAAAACTTCAAGAAGTAAACATAAGCAAAAATCTCTTGAATATAAATGTGTGCAACTTTTTCCTGAACGCATCTCCTCGGGCAAGGCAAACAAAATAAAAAATGAATAAATGGGACTACCTCATGCTAAAAAGCTTCTGTACAGCAAAGGAAACCATCAACAGAACGAAAATGGATCCTACAGTATGGGAGAATATATTTGTAAATGACATATCCGATGAGGGCTTAACATTCAAAATATAAAAAGAACTCACACACCTCAACACCCTAAAAGGAAATAACCCTATTAAAAAATGGGTGGAGGATATGAACAGACAAGTCTCCAAAGAAGAAATTCAGATGGCCAACAGGCACATGAAAAGATGCTCCACATCGCTAATTATCAGGGAAATGCAAATTAAAACCACAATGACATATCACAGCACCTCAGGATGGCCAACATAGAAAAGACTAAGAACAACAAATGCTGGCGAGAATGCAGAGAAAGGGGAACCCTCCTACACTGCTGGTGGGAATGTAAACTAGTTCAACCACTGTGGAAAGCAGTATGGAGGTTCCTCAAAAAATTAAAAATAGAAATACCATTTGACCCAGGAATTCCACTCCTAGGAATTTACCCTAAGAATGCAGCTGCCCAGTTTGAAAAAGACATATGCACCCCTATGTTTGTTGCAGCACTATTTACAATAGCCAAGAAATGGAAGCAACCTAAGTGTCCATCAGTAGATGAGTGGATGAAGAAGATGTGGTACATATACGCAATGGAATATTATTCAGCCATAAGAGGAAAACAAATCCTACCATTTGCAAGAATATGGATGGAGCTATAGGGCATTATGCTCAGTGAAATAAGACAGGCGGAGAAAGATAAGTACCAAATGGTTTCACTCATCTGTGGAGCATAAGAACAAAGCAAAAACTGAAGAAGCAAAACAGCAGCAGACTCACAGAACCCAAGAATGGACTAAGAGTTACCAAAGGGAAAGGGCCTGGGGAGGGTGTGTTGGAAGGGAGCGAGAAGGGGAATAAGGGGCATTACCATGAGTACATATAACATAAGGGGGTGCACGGGAAGGCATAGCACAGAGAAGACAAGTGGTGACTCTATAGCATCTTACTATGCTGATGGACAGTAACTATAATGGAGTATGTGGTGGGTACTTGAAAATGGGGGGAATCCAGTAACCACAATGTTGCCCATGTAATTTTATATTAATACCAAAATTAAAAAATTTTTTAAGTAAAAAAAAATGATTGAATTGTACACCTTAAAATGTGTAGATTTTTTGGTATGTAAAATACCTCAACACAGCTGTTAAATATAAAAAAAGAAAAGAAAGTTGATTAAGTAACTTGCCATATAATTAACAACCAAAACAGGAAGAACATTGTATTAACAAAGGTTAAAATAATGAGTCCAGAAATATGGTGTCTGAAGGCACTATGTAACTGACACATATAAAAAATTCACATTTACAAAGACCTCATGGCATGTTAAAAAACATCAGACTGTGATTAGGAGATATGAATAACTCAAAGAGAATCCTTGAGTAACAAATCTCATTGAACTTCATTTTATCATTAGAAAATCAGACTCATTAATAATTCTTAACTTGTTACCTCATAGAACTGCTTGGAAAACCAAATGTTTAAAATCTTCAAAACCGCAAAGCAATTTATTACTGGTGTCATTAGACTTTGTAAGGAGGTAAAGACAGCAGTAATAAATGATTCCATTTACGTGGGGTTTAAAAGTAACATGGTGTACCCCCCTGACTGGGAATAAAGACAGCCAGGAACAGTCTTGTTCTTTCTTATTTTCTGCATAGCAGTGGACAAGCCTTTTTTTCCTGTTTATTTATTAATTCCTATTTATTTATTATTCATAAAATATTAAGTAAATAAATAAATGCACATTGCCTACTCTGACCTCTTAACTATGAAAACAAACACCTGTTCTGGCTTTTGAAAAAAAAAGTGGTTGAAAAATATAAAATGTCAATTATCATATTTCTATTTCAAGTTAGGATAGTTTCAGTCTTCCTTCCTGAGAGAGATAGTTAGATTTATTTCCTCCAGGTATGGGAAGTCAAAAATGCACATACAAATGCTATTGCTATAAACAAATTAAACCCTGGGTTTCCTAAGTAGACATCTTTCAAAATTATGTTGACTGTCTGTTCTGAAAAACAGATGCCCTTAACTTGTTTTAAATTCAATTTATTGATAAACTATGATGAAAATGCAAAGGTAAATGGTGATAACAGCAAACAAGAGACAAAAGATTGAATGATCTTTGTGACAGCTCTCTCTAGGGATAGCCTGTAAGACTTAATGCTCAAAGACAACCTTTGCCTAAGGAAAAAACTAGAAGGAAGGAACCCTTTTAAATCTTTGCAAGAGTTCATAAGGGCTTTAAGAGTTTTTAGATTTAGCAGTTAAGAAACATTCTTATTTTCTCCTACACGTAATGCAAGTTTGTGATGAACATAGGAAAACTATTTGGAGATTTTAAAAATTCTATGTACCAATGAGTTGCACCCTTGGAAAGAAGGTTTACACATAAGCTATCCAACTGTGCTTTTAATAGTGTCACTCGTTCAGTGGGGATTATGCAGCAGATACAACACTCTTGCTTTTCATTCCCATAATTAGTAAAAATTAAGAAAAGCCAAACTCCAAGTGCATGTAGATCTTTTCCAATGAGCTGGTGTCATTTAGTTAGCAATGTTTTGTAGTGTTTGGCACCTCTGGCATCGTTACTCTATAAGAAGTAGAGTACACCAATACTATAAACAATGTTGTACACTTTTGTCCTTTCTGTCAGTTCTGCAGAAACTCACAAAAGATTAAGGACCTGTGATGTCAAGGACAATTTGATTCACTAGAGAATAGATTTTATGTTAAATATACTAACATTATGCTCATAAGTTTCATGTCTAGGCACCTGCTTTATGTGCTCATCACACAGAAACAACAAAACAATCTCCCAGAACCACAGTAACACCTTTAGTATTAAAGCTATTTGCTGGATGTTGTACAGGAACATGGAGGGGGAGGGGGAGGGAAAAATGGAATTTTAGTTCTTTCCCTCAATGTATACTTACTGAAATGTTTTAGCTCATGGCTACCCCCAGGAAGATCATAGCAGAGGGAAAACATTGTTTGGATAAAAATATTTGCCTGTTTGAATGACCCGTTTCATACTCATTTAAAAGTCTGATGCCAACCAGATGCCCCACAATGATGGTAAATTTAATTTACTCCCAATTTCTCAAACTCATCTACAGATTCAGGCAGCACAGTCACAGCCATTAGCTCACTGAGCCTGGATAAATCATTGAAGGAATGGAATTGATCAGGCAGATAGATTGCAGTACATGGCTAAGAGTCTCCTAGGAAGAGAGATGGCAGAAATCCAACATCAAATAGATGATGAAATGGCCATTTCCATTAAGGGAACATCACATCACAGATATTAATTAGGAGGCACAATAATAGAGTTAAGTGGATGTGGGGGAAAATGCTGAGTTAACAGTTACCCCAGATGTCCTTAGTCTTAAGTAATTAAAGATGTGAAGGTGAGTCATGAATCTGCAATCTTTTATTCATTTAACAATGCCTGCAGGTAAATTAGAGCCCAGATGTAACTCCAAAGTGATGATCTTTTTAGAGTGGATACAAACTATCTTTACTAAAAAAAGAAAAAAATTCTAATGTTTTCCTTTTACTATTCCCAGGGAAATCACAACCTTCATTTACAGCAACATTAATGGGAGGTGACACAAGACTCTCACTACTTTCCTATTATAAGAAGAATAAAGCATATGAAGCAAACTAGCTTTGAGTTTAAATGACCAGTATTCACCAACTTTTTTGTTTCATGGATGTAAATTCATCAACTGATGGATTATTTGGTGCTGAGGACTGAGAACCAAATCTAGCTCAACTGCTAAAAATTAAAAATATTTTCAAGTATTATTACATACATTCAAATATTAAAGACAGTCACATTCCAGACCTTCAGAGTTTCTCCAAAACAATATGAAACCAATATTCAAAGTATTTATTTGCCCCAAAATGGATTTATGACAGCTTAATTTTTTTGTTCTGTAGTTGCTTGCACTTTCTGCTTCCCTAATACTTTCCAAATTCATCCTTCCTATCTGCATACATCATAAACAACAAATGCAGATAGATGACCAATATGTGAGTTGAGACAATGTTGAAAACAACAGTAAGGTTTATCTTCCCATTTCAGTACAGTTTGGATCACAACCTCAGAATTCTGGATGAAATACTTTAAATTATTAACTTGAAATAGCTGAGGCTCTATCCAAGAAGAAATTCCTTTCCTGAGGTTCCATTCTTAATTTCCTGCATAAAGTCAGATAATGAACAATTTTTGTTGTTTTGCTTTACCTCACCAAAACAGTAGAATCACAGGGGTGTTATAAGAAATAACACAGGTTGTCTAAATGATGTGCAATAACTTGTTGAAAGCCCTTTAGCAACAAGCACTTATGAAAGGGAAGAACATATTGGCAAAAATGGAGTAAAAACCTGTGTGTAAATTTTCTCCTCCATAAATGCAATGAGAAAAGAATAGGGACAAAAATTATGAGAATCAACTTTTTCTGAACTGTGGTCATTACCCAAAGGCTTGCTGTAGTCCACAGAGTGTTTATTAAAAGAAAATTGGCTGAAACTTGGTAATAACAGTGAGTTTTGTGGTGTTTTAACTTGCCCTATTCCTATTCTGCTCTCCTAAGCTCTATGGCAGCCTTATAAACCAACAACTGTAATCACAGTGAAAATCAGCAACTTAGCTTAGTAGCCAACAGAGGGGTCAGAAGAGGACTGAACCTCCTTTAAAGCCTCATTCTCAGATAACTGTCATCATTTGACCTGTCTGGTGGTTCCCTGGAAGACCTCACTCACAAGGCTGTGTTTATTTGATCTGACTTTGAGTTTGCCCAGTGCAAAAAAGCCAAATCCACAGGGGTGTTTGTTGAAAACAATTACAGGCAATTTCTTAACTGTGTGGCTGACTGAGGCAATAGTAGATAATAGCTGGGGCAAACCACAGGTTAACCAAAAGGCTTCAAAGGAAAAGATGAGGAATGAGATGTCTGTAAGGGGCTTTGAAATGTTCTAAGTATTCCCAGGAACCTTCAAGTCTACAATCATATCCATGGCTGTGCACACACCCAAGAAATTCCTGAGAAGGTCCTAAGCTCTCCTTTTTGTTTGAGTCGAGGCCCTGGGCAAGCAGGAAATGAAGTGTCAAATGCCTGGTGGAGTGTTGAAGGTGAGCCCCAAAATGCACACAGACCCCTCTGGCAAAGACTGATAGACTTACTGGTTTTAGGTATTTAAAGAACTCTCTGCCCAATCATTAGCTGATCATCAATCTAATCAAGTAGATTAGTGGGCATACACAAAAACAGTACAGATTCTCTAGAATTATTTTAGGAAAGTAACTAAGTAGCAACAACAAACAACACCAAAAACAAACTCTAGGGGAAGAGGATAATCTGATTTTGAGAGTCACCATATTATTAAAATGTCCAGTTTTCAACAACAAAAAAAATGGAGAAATGCAAAGAAATGAAAAAGTAGAGGTCATACCCAGGAAAAAAATTGTAGTCAATTTGAACTGTCCTTGAGGAGCTCAAATGTTGGACTTACTAAACAAAGATTTTTAAATTGGTTATTTTAAATATGTTCAAGGAACTAGAGGATATTATGTCTAAAGAGCTAAATCAAAGTATGCGAATAATGCCTCACACACATAATTCCAATAAAAGAGATAGAAGTTATTTAAAAAATTAGAGATTCTGGAGTTTGAAAAGTACAATAACTGAAATAAAATTTCACTGGAGGGGTTCAAAAGCAATTAAGGCAAGTAGAAAAATTAGCGAACTTGAAGATAGACTGAGATTTCTTTAGTCTGAGAAACAGAAAGAATAGAGAATGAAGAAAAATGAATAGCACTTGAGAGACCAATGAGACATCACCAAATGTACCAACTACACATAATGGGTGTCCCAGAAGGAGAGGAAAGGGATAGAAAAAAATATTTGAAAAAATAATAGCCAAAAATTTACCAAATTTACCTAAACATTCAAGATGCTCAATGAACACTAAATAGGGTAAAGTCACAGAGATCCTAAACACATCATAATCAAACTTACTTTCTGTCATGTACCTCACTGGAGGTAAATGAGCTCAGTATCTATTTGATATAATCACAGGGAATGGTTTTTCTCCCACTGTAATCTTTCGAATAACAACTGACCACATTCTCTGACCCAGATGAATATTCAATCTCCTATACTAATCTTAAAGAAGCAACAGATTCAAAGAGGAAATTAAAAATCCTCTTTGAAAGAAAGAAAAAAGTGCCAGCAATTGGTGACTGACTATGGCTTTTATGTGGGAATGCTCTTTTAGGTATTCAAACACAAGGCTTAACTTACCTATGGTGGCTGATAAAAGAGTTTCTGAAGAGCTATGAGTTAATCATTTTATTTTTGCAGCTCATTCACAAGAAAATACTGTGACATAGTGATACCTCAAGTTAAAGGATCTTAAGTAAAGAAAAAATTTAAACCTCAATAATAAATTTAAATTAGAAATTTGATTGTAGTTCTCTCTCCTCTTCCCACATAAGCTTAACTCAAAGAGAGGTGCTAAGATAATCACACTATTTCTCTTAGGATTAGAAATTAGGGTAAACAAAAAGTTACTGATTTATTTCTCTTCTATAATACTCTCTGTTGTATTGACTTTCCAAACACTGTAACCATGCTTTTTATATTTATATAAAGTGTCTTCATACTGAAGTACAACAAATCACTTTGGAAACATAATGGAAGAAAAATAATAGAATACATGCTCAAAGACATATCACTATCTTCTTTTTAAGGGCATTGTAACATAAAATTTCAACCTGGAATGGAATAGTGTTTACCCTGGTTTCTCAGATGAAGATGCCAAGAAAGAAAAAGTGGGCATAAAAGGTCTTACTCAAGATTAGGAAAATACAACTATAGCAATTTCAAAAAACCAAGTATAAATTAATGAATAAAAATATTGAGACTATGCGTATGGTAGAGAAAAGTTATATGGGTGACCTTTAGTGTTCATAATAGATACTCAGAGATGAGGACAATTACCCAATTGACTAGACTTCCCCAAACTAACCTGTGATGATAAGACATTCACTGTGGTCCAGAACCTCAGTGAAGAGCCGTGAAACAATCAACTCAGGGTTGATTAAAAAGCGGATTTCTTCTTGCACAAGTCCTGCACTGGTTACACCACCTCCAACAAAGCGGTTTGCAAAATCCACCTATTTGGGAAAAGTGGCATGTTAAATGATGATCAAAAATACCTACCTATGATAAAGAAGTGTACTCCCACTAAGCTCCAATCTTCCTTTCCTTTCTGATGTAAATATATCTCCAAATTAGCACTCTTCCCAGGGAGAACAGTTTGTGGTTAACTGCACCCTTCCCATCTCACTGCAGTTAACATCTCTGTATATTTCTTTGGACCCAAAACCTCAGAAGGAACCTGGAAAATGGAACTTTTAGGCAAAAGTCTCAATGTAATTATAAGTACTTTTGTTTATAAACCTTATTTGTACCTCAAGGGCCAAAAACCAAGGGAAGGTTTTATCTGGAAAGGTTTCAAGATCATTTCCCCACCATTCATTGCTCAATTTCCATTTATGTACTTCATATGACTCTATATTTTTATGTAATATGGCAATCAAATACTTGTCATTAAAGAACAGAAAAGTTTAGTAATTGACCTTTTTTGGGTAACAGTTTTCTTCTGTGGAAGAATAAAGGGATGGAAATTTCAGCCCCTTAAATTCAACTGCAAACCCCAAACTGCATGAATGTTACCAACTATTTTTTTTAAATATACCTAAGGAAAGAAAATGAAGATAGGAAGCTTAATTTAATAACAAAGACTCCATTAATTATTATTTCCAATATAGTTTAAAACTCTACATAAGCTTTCTGTCAAATAATATGGTGGGATCCGTAAGCTCCTATTAATAAAAGATGAGTTACACAATTCTCAAGAGAAAGCAAACACAACTTGCCAGCATTTTGTTTGTCTTAAATTTACTAAGCACTCCAATGTGTCCAATACTATGCTTGGCTTGATGGAACAATATGTAAGATAAGAAATGGTTTCCAATTTTGCCTTACTCTATTTGAGGAGGCAGATTACACACAAACACACAATTTGTGCACATACAGAGTCATACACACACATACAAAAATGTAGTAAGTAATGTAAGAATTTAGTTAAAGTAATATGAGAGGCTTAAATACTGTATAGGAATAGACGCACTCCTGTGTCTCCTTTACTCTCCTACTACTTCTCTCCCACACTCAACACTTGACATCAGATGTGTGGGTTTCCATGCATGAAGCAATTCTGTCACACCAGCTGGGTGTCTTGAGCAATTCAAATCAGTTCTAGTGCTGTCTACCTGGAGTTAGCAACAGATTTTATAGGCCAATATTTCAGTCCCATAAGACTGCCCTACTTCAGATGCTAATCACAAGTGCCAGGTTGTCACCTGTCTTTCTAGTTAACTAGCTATAAATTGGGGTTCCCAAGATCCTCCCTTCCTGGGGGTTGATAATTTGCTAGAATAGATCACAGAACTCAGGGTAATACTTACATTTACCAATTTATTTTAAAAGCTATAAAAAAGGATACAGATCAATAGCCAGATGAAGAGATACATAGAGAAAAGTATGTGGGAAGAGTCACAGAGTTACCATGCCCTCCCTGGGGAAGTCACTCTCCCAGCACCTCCACATGTTCACTAACCCAGGAACTTTCTGAGTCTCATATTCTGGGGATTTTTGTAGATGCTTTATCACGTTGGCATGGTTGATCATTAACTCAGTCTTCAGTCCCTCTCTCTTTCCCAGAGGTGGGGGTGGAGTAGAAAGTTCCAAACTTTTAATCATGGGTTAATCTTTCTGGTAACCAGTGTCTACCCTGAAGCTATCTGAAAGTCCATCAAGAGCCGCCTCATTAGAACAAAAGGCATGTCTATCACCCACAAAATTCCAAGGGCTGTAGAAGCTCTGTTGCAGAAATAAGAGTCAAAGACCAAATAATAGAGCAAAAGACGCTACTAGTACTATTACCACTTAGAAAATTTTCAGGAGCTCTGAGCCAAGAATGAGGGGCAGAGACTAATATATACATTTTCTCACTTATACCTTCTATTATCTCACATATACTTTCAGACTATTGTCAAATAGAAGATTTCTCAAAACTTCTGTTCTCTAAAGCAATTATTTATATTAAATGATAACCTGAAGTCTATTTTACAAAAGAGTAAAATAAGAATATGAATCTCTGATATGCAAAAATACATGTGAAAAAATAGAAATTAATAGAAAGCACAGTCTTCTCTCATGGCAGAAGAACTTAGAAAATTATGATTGGTCTGGTTCTTGAAATGAGTTACCACAGAAAATATTTATTTGGGTTTATATTCTAGCATACTAAATCAACACTAAAAAAAATCAGAGGAACTCTTCAGCTTACATAGAAAAATAGTTTTGGTTAAACTAGTTCATTGATTAAAATTAGTTCCCTTACTACATATGAGGTCTTTATGTATTGGGTGATTTACGGCTTAAACTGTTCAATTCAACAAATACTGACTGAATATTGTACTGGGAACCATGGGATACAAATATAAATAAGACAGGTTCCTGGCTTTATAACATTTACAATGTAGAAGGGAGTCAGGCAAATAAACAGAATAAGATGATTGTTAAAGAAAATGTGAGTATGTATTCTATACCTCTCAGATAATACAATTAACTAAAATTGGAGCATGGGGAGGAAGGGCAGGGGATCATTACAAGAGGACATGGCATTCAATCTAGGTATGCTGACATTCAGCCTGAGGGAAAGCTACACAAGGACACTGGAAAAACCAACTGCCAAGAGCTGTATGAGGAGAGTGGTAAGCAGATCCTTTATGCCTGTCTGCAGTATAGAGTATGTGAAGGGTTAACAGTTGGTGATGTGATGATTTGGGATCCAGGAAATTTTAAGTTAATTCTGAAGGTTCTGGGAAATCTTCTAAAAAGAATAGTAACAACTGGACCTGTATTTTAGGAAAATAACTCAGGCTTGAGTTTAAAGAATGAACTGGAAAAGTGTAAAATTAAAAGCAAAGGTTAAAAGGCTGGTTAAGTGACTACTGAATAGTTTATAGACAGCTCTACTAGGACCTCCAACAGGGCCGTGGGAAACAAGGTGAAGGGAACAGAGACTCGGCGAAGAAATAAAATGGACAGCACTTGAAAACTGAGAGACTGGCTAAGTAGAATGGTACTGTGAATGCAAATGAGAAACAAAGTTTGAGATCAGCTAAGCTTAATGTACTGGAACAAGGTACATAACTAAAATAAAAGATATGCTCTATTTACCTTATGTACTATTTGTTAATGGTAAGTGAAATACATTTAATGTGCAGGCTATTATTCATTCTTTGAATAAAAGGCCAACTTTTATTACTTGAAAAGTATGCATAGATATAAATATACTAAACTCAGTATGCCTCTGAAAGCAGCAGTCTTTTAGAAAATCAAAGTTTCTACTACTTAAAAAAGTTCTTAATAAGAGTTCTTTCTAATACAGGTGAGAAACCTGTTCCAGTACATGTAAACAAGCATATGACTGATTCTTTATTTTTAGTCAGTAATTTTCCAGCTCACTTTACTTTAAAGCTACTTGTTCAGATTACTCAGTTTCTGAATTACAACCTGATGAAAGGAGAGAAATGATAACCCTCCTTAAAGAGGTTTTGTTGTTGGCAATAAGCATAATACACATGGAGCTTTGCAGTGATGCAATACAATATTCCGATCTCCTGGAGACACATGGCATGCTTCAGGAGAGTAATTTAATAGAAGCCTTTATAGTATTATTTTAATCTACTGAGGTTTCACATTTCATTTATAATATATTCTAGGGAAGTGGGGGGAATCTCAGCCTTGAATGTTGTTAAGTAATTCTTCATTGAATTGTATTGTAATGAAAGGTCAGCATTCCTGTGGTGCTAACTAGCAGCAGCTTTGTTATTTCATGTATATTGACTCCCTCAATTAATCCAAGGGTTTAATATAGAAAAGAACATCATCAAGATGGAAATGTGGGGGAAAAGTGATATTCATTTGAAACACATTTTAACCATATTTCAACATTACTGTTTTAAAATAGAAGAAAAGGTACCAATCAAATACAAATTCAAAAAAAATTTTAAGTTCAGTACAAATATTAATTCACTTATCCTATGTATTTTTGTTTATAATTGCAAATAACCATTAGCAAAAGGTGATTTAAAACAAAAAATGCCTTGCTTCTTTGAAGACTTCAATTACAAGTGTTTAAATAAAAGATCATCCTAAAATGAAGTTTCATGAGGCACTTAGAGCTTAAGTATAAAATAACTAGCCAAACACACAACAGTCTAGTCATTTTACAATAAGCATTGTTATTCAAACAAATCAGCCCATTCTCAGGCAACTGCTTTATATAACTTCTGACCCAATATAAGCATCAAGAAAGGATGAAAGTAGAAAACTCAGCAATCCTGGTATAAATGAAATGATGTACAAGTTTCTTTCAAAGAAAACTGAGATTACAATGCTCTTCTAAATGAGGTAAGAACACAAATCACTAACATTTTGCCTCTCATTACTGATTTTTAAAAAAAGATTACTATAAAGCAAAAGGAAATTATATATTCAGGTTACATATTAGAACAATGTAAAGCTAGACAGGCAGGATGTTTTATTTGTTAACTTCTTTTTCCAAAAAAAATATATACTTAAAGTAAAGAGAGTACCAGATTGATAACAAAGACTGAGACATGAACAAAATTATTTGTTCTAAAACAGGGAAAAGACAGCCAGCATAGTTGGCTCATATGCCTAAAATTTACAGATGGGAGAGAGGACTTTCTTATCAGTTTTTGATATCTGCCTCCTAGACCTAAACAAGGCTGGTGGCAGAAAAACATTTCAAGCTGGTCATCACTAGGGCAGAGCAAGAGCCTTTAAAGAACAAAACTGCCTGGTGACAGCTTGTCAAGACCATACCCTAGGAACTTCTTCCCCTGTCAATCTACAATTAGTGTCTGAACCAAGAGGACTGATGTTATCCAGATCTTAGAATTTTCTGTCAAAGGCTTTTTAAAGAGGCACATGTAAGTAAGAGAGTATACACTGGCAAATAATATTACCAAGGCTGTCAAGATGATCTGTTTGGTATTTTGCTCCATTCTGCTATAATGCTTCCTTGCATTAAATCAGTTTAGGAGATAAATAAACAGCTTTTCAAATCTCCTTTGCTGTCAGAAGCTTGACAGGAGAAAGCCCCAAAAACGTGCACACTGCTATAATTCACCTACCTGTAGCATGCCTTGACCATTTCTTTCTATGGTACCTTCATAAGTGACATGCAATCGAGTCAGGGGTTTTTCACATCTACGATTTAAAAAGATATTCCTGTATTTATTTTGTAATGACAAGTATTTCACGGCAGAAAAATCTGAAAATATACATAACCATAAAAGAAAAACTGGAACCACTCCAAATTTCAAAAGACAGAAAGATGCCTACTGTTAACATTTTTGGTATACATTCTCCCAAACTTTCTCTTATTCAAATATATAAATATACATATTTAAATTTAAATGGGATAACAAACTGTTTCAAATGTGTTTTTCCCCTATCAGTTTTTCCTCTTTAAATGTTGAAAAACTTCTCAAAATATAAAAAATTACGATCTATGAAATATTATTATTATGCTAGAGTTGGCAACCTAAAACAACATACAGAAAAAACTGGCAATAAATCATGTGTGACTCTCAGATGAGCAGTATCTTCACTAGTTTGATAACCATGAGTCTTATGGTGGCGGGTGGAGGGAGGTGCGGTGTCCTGATGAGAACATGCCACAGAAATTGTGATCTACAGTATTTTTTTTTTGGAATCATTGTTAATATTTAAATATAAAAAGCAGTGACTTTTTAGACATACACACAGATCTAATAGCCAAAATGTGCAGAGGAAATGAGCTCCTGCTCTGTCCTCCACAGTCTCCATCCTGTGGTTGAAGCTACTGCCTGCCTGCCCTCCTTTCCAACATACACAGAATTCACAGTGGCTGCTTTATGCTACAGCTGTGATGCATTTTGTGTTTCATATTGTGTGCATGTCCCTCCCCAACATCTCCATTCTTAAAAACAAAACAGTCATTAATGGTCAGGGGTACATCTTTCCTAATGGCATCAGTTCCTACCCCACAGTGGGATAGTGAGGGGATCTTGCGGTCAAGGGTAATTTAGTGAAATGGGTGGGAAGGCCAGGGCTGGAATAACTGCATCGCTATACTCTGGTTATAGTGAGGAGAGAAGAAACAAATCAGGATGGTGTGGAGGACACAGGTGCAAGTTGGGAATTTCCATTGGACAAGACTGATCTTAGATCAACGTGCCAAAGTTAAAAGAAAAAAAATCCAAATAATCAGCAGTTCAAACAGTATCAAATATTCAAACTTCTCCGACCAAGATGGGTCAAGTATAGAAGTAACTATTATCTTTCCAGGAAGTGAAGGTAGAGCTCCTGGCATTCCTGCCAACAGTTCTGTGTTGGGACCTAGAAGCATCTGCCGTTGCTGCAGTTGCTGCTGTTGCCCCATTCGCAACTTCTCAGTCTCAAAGACAACAGAATGCACCAGGATCATGAAGGAAGTAGTCCCAATCCAATCCATAAGGCTGCCCTGGAAAACCTGTACATTTTCTGAGCCATAAAGAGGGAGAGGTCAAACGTGGCTCCTGCCGCGGACCGGACCTTCTCCGGGAACACCTCCATCAGACCCCATAGTCTCTCCGACAGGGTTTCATCTAGCTCCTCGTCGTCTTCCTCTTCCAGGTCCTCCTCAGACTTCTCGGCATCGCCTTTCAGAAGCAATTTGTCCGGGAACAAGGGCGCACCAGGGCCGGCGGCGGGGGCGGCCATGGCTGAAGGGAGACTCCGGAAGCGGAAGAGCTACATACAGTATTTTTGTATTAATTAAATTGATGGATGAACCTAGTACCTTCTTCCCTGAAACATAAAACCCTCAAGTGCAAGGTGCCCTCCCTATATCTGGAGGAGGAGAACATCCATATCTCTGAAGACAAAGGGTTGCCAAGAAGACTCCTCATCCTGTTAAGGCCTTGATAAGTTTCCCCCAGTTTACTACAATCACTTCATACTCCTTATCTTGTTACATTTCTCCACAGTTGCCCATTCTTCACCAAGCCTATCATAAGAGTACACGGGTCTGACAGGTCTGTTTCTTTGATCTTCGTTTCCTTATGAAGGCTCCCATGTCGTGTGAAACTTATATGAAATAAATTGTATGCATTTCTCCTGTTAATCTGTCTTTGCCAATTTAATTTTCAGATCCCGCCAAGAGCCCCAAGAGGGTCAAGAAAAACCATTTTCCTCCTTTATAGTGTTTACCTGGCTTGTATTATCTTAAAAAAACCAATTCCATTTTATTAATAGCATTTGATGATGCCATTTTTCTTTAGTAAACTTCTTCCCCTGGTTACTTACTGAATAAAAAATAAATTATAATAGAATGTAACAGATTAGATCCAAACCCCTTAATTATATAAGGGTTCCATTAATTGGGGGTTGGAAGAGAATCCATTTTTTAAAGAAACAAGTTAGCTGGGGATGCACTATGTATTTACTGGGATTTGCTTTCTTCCTTGTTCAAGGAGTCCAAATAGATTTCTGATAAAGCACCAGTCTAACAGACTGATAGCCTTAAATGCAGAAGGTAATTTGGTACAGGTTCTAATCCTCACAACAACCCTATTATCACCTCTTTTAACAGAAGGGAAAACAAAAGCACAAAAAAGCATTTAAGTAACTTGTCCGAGGCTAACAAAGGAAGCAACAAAAATTTGAACCCAGGTAGCCTAAGTCAATGGTCCAAGCTCTTAACCAGTATGCTATTCTTTTTGAAATATTATTTTCTCAATCCCTTGTAGAAAGCAGTACCATAAGTTTGATTTTCTAAACTTCCTTTTTGGGGGGGTTCTGCTTTCCTAGACATTTTATTCCAAGGGAAACCACCTGTGAGGATACTACTGAACAGACCAGAAAACATGATCCATAAATGTCTGGTTAGGACTTCAAAATAGAAATTTCATCTCATCAACTATTCTGCATGGCTGAGGTTGTCAATTTATAGCACAATTCTCAACAGACTTACAAAACTGCTAGAAACTTTTTTTTTTTTAAGCATCCTCCAACTTCCTGATAGCGCTCCCTTTCTGGCTTCTGTAAATCCTTCAGACCACTACCTCCAAGAATCAAAGACATAGACTATTCTGGTTCTTTGTGATAAACTAAGTCTGGCTAAGGTATTTACTGATAATCACAGCATTCACTGGAACATGCCAGAAATTTAGAAATGAGAAAAGGCTCTACTTTCTAGCACCCATTTTAGACCCTTACTTTTGGGAACACCAACAATCCTATCTCCTTCATACTCCCTCTTTAAGTGATTTTAATTATATTCTCCAACTCATGTAAGAAGCAACTAAAACAAAAAAGAGGTCAATGAACTTTTTAAAAGTTAGAAAAGTTATCAAGTGTACTTATGCCCACCAAAGTAAAGGACTATCTTGATCTTACTTGAGGCAAAGTTATCTCATGACACAGCAGCCTCACCAATCTCTGCAGTTTGACCTACTCCTTCTTTCCCAGATGATAATGAACAAACGGGTGTCCTTTCACATTCGTGTCAAATGAATGTCAGATGCAGAGTAGAGATCCTGTGCTGATTTAAAAACAAACCCTCTGAATGACCAATAAAATTTACACCAAAGTGACATGAACAAAATGAGGTAGAGCAGGGACATGGGACAAGCATCATGATTAAATGCTCCTCCCTATGATGAAAAATGCTGAGATATAAACAGTATAGTAAGAACAGGAGGGATTCCGTCTTAAGGCTAAGATTCTATTTTAAAAACCAGGGAGTTAGGAGGTAAGATTCCTAACATATTTTATGGTAATCAGCCAACAGCAGACCCTATCTGAAGGCAGGGCAAGCAGTCCTAAATGTTATGTCCCCAGTGCTTGAGGGTACCTACTATCTTGGAGAACAGGTTCAATAAATTCCTTGTGTTAAGTTTATCTTACAGAATATCTAGAGGACTGATCACAGATGGTGACATGATGTCTCTCACCAGAGACAGTCATCATGAGACCACATGCCAACCCTATACCCTCTGGTCCTTTGCCCCATTCTTGAAATCCTTAGAAGACATGAATCTGAAGGTCTAAGCACACCTCCTTTCAGAGGCTGCCCTCATTCCCCTTTGTTTGAGTGTGTACCTCGCCTTAAAAAAAGCCTTATTACTGTGTTTATAAAGCTCAACTTGCTGCGTTTTGTTCTCTGTACTCTTCCAGTGGTAAATGTCTTTGTTACTTTATTTTCTTTCATTCAATTTTCTAGACTTAAGCACAAGTCTTCAATCTGTTTTTCTCAGACAATCAGGGAAGGGCTACTGAGATCTCCAATTTGGGCTTGAAGTTCCCATTGCCTGGGTGACAGCACTGCATCTGTACAATCATGCTCTTTAGTAGCCTGCCCAAAAATCTCCTTTCTCTGCCTCTGGGAAGTTCTCAGAACATAACCTCATTCCATCCAGTGCTCTGCAGCTCCCATAAATCCTGGGTGGTAGGGACTTAGTCCCCAAATCATGCATTCAAGCAGACACTAGATGCCACGTGACCCTGGCTTCAGGAGTTAGAAAGGGATCTGCCCTATGCCGAGCAGGAGGTCAATGAACTTTCTTTTGCTTCCTCTGTTCTTCCTCACTCTCTACTGCCTGCCAGCTGCTGCCATTCACTACTACTCTTGCTTTAATGAATTCCTTCTTAAACACAACTTGCTGGAGCTGTTCATGAATTCTTTCTCACTCAGGCAAGAATCCTCCCTGATCAAGGCTGAGGTTTCACCTAGTGCACAGGGAGTGACCTCCCCAGATGCAGCTGCCCAATAACAAAAACATCAATATTCCTATTAGAGATTAATAGAAGAGCTAAGAAAACAATCCTCTGTACTCTGGTCCCAGCAGATAACACAGCAGATTGTTACTTTTACTACAAGGCACCATATTTTAAGAGGGACCAAGAGCTTGAGCAGAGATAAAGAGTTTAGAATTCATATAATATGTGAAAGAGAAGAAATGAGTAAGTGTAGTATGTACCTTTGGACACTATCAGAAGTAGGGCTGGGTCAACAAAGCATTAAGATACATGAAGGGTCAAATGTCAAGGAAAATTAGATTTACTTATTGTAGCTCCAGAAGGAAGAACCAAGAACGGGAGGGGGAGGGAGAATTATTTGGAAGATGGACTTTTTTAGTGAATGGAGGTATGAGGTAATAACACAAACAGCTGACACTGGGATAGACTGAGGTGAACAGTGAATTGCCCATCACTGAAGATGTCTGTCATCTATCAGAGGAATTAAAGAGTCGACTGATAATTTTAGTAGGCAGCTGGACCACATGACTTCCTGGGGTCCCTTTTCTGTCAAATATCATGACTCCAAAATGCTGTACATGTTCTCTTCCATTCTGGCTCAAATTTGTTTTTGTTTTTCTTCAGGTTGCTTAATCTTCTATCTACTTACCTCTACTAATAATCATCTAAGCCATACAGCCAGCCTGCCAAAGAAGTTTGTTTTTCTTTCACCCCACAAATAAACACCTTTGATAGATGAAAGACACCTACACAGATGTGCCTTCTTGAATTAACTCCTTTAAGAGTGAGTCCCTTTTGTCACTAATTCCAAACAAAAAAATTACAAACTATAATAAAAACTACTAGAAAGTGAAAATAAATGAGAGGCATTGGCTGACATGAATGCACACCCAAAATTTGCATTGTCTGATCACATCATGTACATTGAGAAAGTTGATCTATTCTTTAAGTAACAAGAGAATTTGTTTTAGACTAATATGTTTAACTATTTCAGGGCAATAAGGAATTTACAAATCTAAGTGAACTCAGATTTGTTATTATTTTTCTCAGTAGTTGCAGATAAATAATAATAATAATTTAAAAATCCAGTATGTCAACAACTTCCACAAAACTTGCCAATAGTAGGCATGTGTAGCACTTCAAAATTCTGGACACTCAGACAAACTCTAATTACTATTTATATTTTAGTTTAATAAAAAAAAAAACTTACTCCAATCTTTTGCTCCAGAAAGAAAAGCCATAAAATACAAACCGTAACCAAAAAAGGAGAGTAAGAAGGAAAATAAAACATTGGTGTTCTGTTTAACATTAGTGTTTTCACACACAAAATTCCTTAATTCTAAATGGGACTTTGTTTCAGAAGACAAAACTAAGACAAAAGGGAAATCAAAGGGTTGCAACTTGGAATCAAAAGGCATGACTTTCTAAACAATGACAGCTATCAACGGACCCTTTGTAAGAAGAAACTCCCCAGCACTTGGGCAATCGAGAGGCTGGGCAACCATCTTTCCAGGGCAGTAAAATAGAATTATCTCCTGGTAAAAAGAGTTCTACTAATTCTAAGATTCCAGGATTATTTTTATTATTATTATTACCTTTCCCACTCTGGAAAATCTTCAAGACTCTGTCTTGTAAATGTCACCAACCCAGTAGGTTCTACAAAAGCAATAAAAGAAAAACACACTCAAAATAAGTTTCGATTTTGAAAAGATTATACATATTCAGTAAAAGAATGGGTCTAACAATGGCTTTAAAACTATTAAGGAAACACCTAGACCAGTGTTAGAATACAACAGAAGATTAATTTAAAATAATATTATCCTTACAATAGGAACACTTTCTATAAAATAGTAAGCCTTTACTGAAACACAAAACTATACAAGTAACAGCACAACAATAGAATCTGAATGCTGGTACTTCTTGGTGAAGTTTTCAAAACTGAATACATTTGAAAGAAAACTATTGGATAAAAAAGGTACATAATGGGTATACATTATACAATAAAGACAAAACTGAATTTTAATCTATACGCTCCTTAAAGAAAACCCTTAACTCGATTGGCTTAAAAATGGTGGCATGAGAAATGAGACAGAAACCTCTTCCAAAAACAACATGTAATATGAAAATACAGCAAATACAACTGATCCAGAAAGAGCAACAGGAAAGAAGGCTGTGGAAGACTGCATACACCTGAGGAACAGAGCAGACATCATGGAAAAGGGTAAAGTACCAAAGCTGTGATCTGGTGGAAGACAAGCCCTTCCCCAACCTCAGCTCAAAAGCAGGAGGAAGAGAAACAGAAAAGGGAGGGGGTGGAGACCTAGGACTGCTGAACACCCATCCCTTGAGATCTGCTCTGAGAGCATGAACCTACATTACATGGTGCTCTGAACATTAGTGGGATTGGGAAGCTAAGACAGGCAGAATACTTGGAGAGACTAAAATACCAACCACTTGTAGAGAACAGGTACCCTGTACCGGCTGCTCTGAGGAAAAAAAAAGGTGGGCACTCTGAGAAACTCCCTAACAGCTAGAGGGTTGCTAAAGGGGCAAGGTTTGCACAGAGCTTGCTGCTCAGGAGAAAGGACAGGTGCACAAAATTGTCCTGGCGCACTCACCCCAGCAGGTTGGGAATTTTCAGGAGCTTCAGGCACTCCATCCCGCTGGCTGGCAATGTAGCTACAAGGCCCTTAACTGCAATACACAGCCTGCCACTCCTTCCTCCAAGCTGACACCAGCTCGCAAACTGGCTACCACTGCCACTGCACCAGGCCAACCAGAGGGTGGCCTGGCCTATGGCAGCTACAAGTGTATAATGCAGAGGCTCCTCCCTGTGTGCTCGGCCCACTGGCTCTGGCAGTGAAGGCAGGCACTGCAGCTGGGAAGCAGGAAAGAGCTCTTTCCTCCTAGCAGGCACCAAAACTGCTCACCTGCAATCCCGCCATCACCCCAGGAGCTGAGCAGCTCCAGAGAGTAGAGTTTCTGGGCACTAGGGGGTGCCACCTACAAATATGAAAAGTCTAAGACACCTGGTTCAAATCAAAGCTCCACAAACACCAGAAAGAGGGCCAACTGAAACTGAACTCATCAATTTCTCTGCAAGAAATTTCAAAATAAAAATTATAAATATGCTCATGGAGCTGGAGAAAAGTATTCAAGACCTCAGGGAGGAATTCAAGAGTGAGATACAAACTTTGAAAAATACAGCATCTGAAAAGAAACATACAATGGAGAGATTTAAAAGCAGATTAGATAAAGTAAAGGAGACAGTATATGAAATAGAAATTAGAGAAGAGGAATACAAAGAAGCTGAGGCACAGAGAAAAAAAAGGATCTCTAGGAATGAAAGAATATTCAGAGAAATATATGACCGATCCAAACAGAAAAATATTCGCATTATAGGAATACCAGAAGAAGAGGAGAAAGAAAAAGGGATAGAAAGTGTCTTTGAGGAGGTCATTGCTGAAAACTTCCCCAGTCTGGGAAAGGAGATAGACTCTCAGGCCATAGAGGTACACAGATCTCCCAACACAAGGGACCCAAGGAAGACAACACCAATACATATAATAATTAAAACTGCAAAGATCATGGATAAGAACAGACTATTAAAAGCAGCCAGAGAGATAAATAAGATCACATATGAACCAAAGCCCATGAGGCTATCATCAGATTTCTTAGCAGAAACCTTACAGGCCAGAAGCAAGTGGCATGATATATTTAATGCAATGAAGCAGAAGGGCCTCGAACTAAGAATTCTTTATCGGGGAAGATTAACATTTAAATTTGAAGGAGGGATTAAGCAATTTCCAGATAAGCAAAAGCTGAGAGAATTTACCTCCCACAAACCTTCTATACAGAGTATTTTGGAGGGACTGCTACAGAGATGGATTTATAAGGTTTAATAGCTGTCACCAGAGGTAATAAAACCACAGTAAAGAAAGGAGAACAGCTAATTACTAAGCAACTGCAAAAATTAAATCAACTATACCCTAGGTCAGTAAAGGAATAAACAAAGAATACAGAATATGATATCCAATATATAAATAATGGGGGAGAAAGAAAAAGGAAGAAAAAATAAAAAAGAACCTTAAGACTGTTTTTGAAATAACATACTGAGTTAAGTTAGACAACTAGATACTAAATAAGTTACCTTTGAACCTTTGGTAAACACGAATCTACAGCCTGCAAAGGCAATAAGACCATATCAATCGATAATCACCCTAAGTGTAAATGGTCTGAATGCATCAATCAAAACACATAGAGTCACTAAGTGGATTAAAAAAACAAGACCTGAGGGGCAGAGCCAAGATGGCGGCATGAGTAGGACAGTGGGAATCTCCTCCCAAAAACATACATATTTTTGAAAATACAACAAATACAACTATCCCTAAAAGAGAGACCAAAAGACACAGGATAACAGCCAGACTACATCCACACCTGTGACAACCCAGCACCTGGCGAAGGTGGTAAGATACAAGTCACGGCCTGGTGGGACCCGAGCGCTCCTCACCCCAGCTCCCGGTGGGAGGGAGAGGGAGCCCAGGACTGCTAAATAGCCAGCCTTAGCCATCCGCACGAGAGTGCAGACATAGTGCGTGCGTGGGGTGCTGGAAACTAGGGAAGCAGGACAGTAAGACCTCTGAGTGGGTCCCCACAGCTGGCGCCCCTGGGACAAAGAAAAGCAAGTGCTTTTTGAAAGTCTTAAAGGGACAGGGACCTCACTGCTGGACGGAAGCATCCCGGGACACTTAGCCCAGCGCCTGGGAATCCTGGGGAACCCCAGGCGCACTAACCCCCTGGGCAGCAGCTCTGAGACCCCTCACGGTGGTAAACAGCCCCCCTTCTGTTCCCCCTCTGGGGCCCTGCCATAGCAGAGCCGCCGCCTGAGGCTGGCCACGCCCACAGCAAGGGAGCTTCCTCCATAGCGGCCGGGCAAGAAACACGAGGCCCAGTCTATGCGCAATTGCCCAACACAAGCCGCTAGGGGTTGCCATTGTCCCAGTAAAGAAAAGCCAGGAGCAACTGGAAAGGGTCTTCGCGCTCCCAGCTGACAGACGAGTCAATAGCATACCACTGCATCTATCAACATAAAAAGGCAAAAAAATTTGATCCAGACCAGACTAACACAGACATCTTCCACATCTTCCCTTGAGAAGTTATCTGGGGAGATAGATTTAACCAATCTTCCTGAAAAAGAATTCAAAACAAAAATCATAACCATGCTGATGGACTTGCAGAGAAATATGCAAGAACTAAAGAGGGAGAATACAGAAATAAAACAATCTCTGGAATTTCAAAGCAGAATGGACAAGATGCAAGAGAACATTAATGGACTAGAAAACAGAGAACAGGAATGCACTGAAGCTGATGCAGAGAGAGATAAAAGGATCTCCAGGAATGAAAGAATATTAAGAGAACTGTGTGACCAACCGAATTGGAACAATATTCGCATCATAGGAGTACCAGAAGAAGAGAGAGAAAAAGGGACAGAAACTGTCTTTGAAGAAATAATTGCTGAAAACTTCCCCGAACTAGGGGAAGAAATGGTCTCTCAGACCAAAGAAGTACACAGAACTCCCATGACAAGGGACCCAAGGAGGGCAACACCAAGACACATAATAATTAAAATGGCAAAGATCAAGGACAAGGACAGAGTATTAAAGGCAGCTAGAGAGAGGAAAAAGGTCACCTACAAAGGAAAACCCATCAGGCTATCATCAGACTTCTCAACAGAAACCTTACAGGCCAGAAGAGAATGGCATGATATATTTAACGCAATGAAACAGAAGGGCCTTGAACCAAGAATACTGTATCCAGCACGATTATCATTTAAATATGAAGGAGGGAATAAACAATTCCCAGACAAGCAAAAGTTGAGGGAATTTGCCTCCCACAAACCACCTTTACAGGGTATCTTAGGGGAACTGCTCTAGTTGGGAACACTCCTAAAAAGAGCACAGAACAAAACACCCAACATACGAAGAATGGAGGAGGAGGAATAAGAAGAGAGAGAAATAAAGAATCATCAGACAGTGTTTATAATTGCTCAATAAGCGAGGTAAGTTAGACAGTAAGATAGTAAAGAAGGTAACCTTGAACCTTTGGTAACCACAAACTTAAAGCCTTTAATGGCAATAAGCACATATCTTTCAATAATCACCCTAAATGTAAACGGACTGAATTCACCAATCAAAAGACACAGAGTAATAGAATGGATAAAAAAGCAAGACCCCTCTATATGCTGCTTACAAAAGACTTACCTCAAACCCAAAAACATGCACAGATTAAAAGTCAAGGGATAGAAAAAGATATTTCATGCAAACAACAGCGAGAATAAAGCAGGTGTTGCAATACTTGTATCAGACAAAATAGACTTCAAAACAAAGAAAGTAACAAGAGATAAAGAAGGACACTACATAACGATAAAGGGCTCAGTCCAACAAGAGGATATAACCATTATAAATATATATGCACCCAATACAGGAGCACCAACATATGTGAAACAAATACTAACAGACTTAAAGGAGGAAATAGAATGCAATGCATTCATTCTGGGAGACTTCAACACACCACTGATTCCAAAGGACAGATCCACCAGAAAGAAAATAAGTAAGGGCACAGAGGCACTGAACAACACACTAGAACAGATGGACCTAATAGACATCTATAGAAATCTACATCCAAAAGCAACAGGATACACATTCTTCTCAAGTGCACATGGAACATTCTCCAGAATAGACCACATACTAGCCCACAAAAAGAGCCTCAGTAAGTTAAAAAAGATTGAAATCCTAACAACCAACTTTTCAGACCACAAAAATATAAAGCTAGAAATAAATTGTACAAAGAAAACAAAAAGGCTCACAAACACATGGAGGCTTAACAACATGCTCCTAAATAATCAATGGATCAACAACTAAATTAAAATGGAGATCCAGTAATATATGAAAATAAATGACAACAACAACACAAAGCCCCAACTTCTGTGGGACACAGCAAAAGCAGTCTTAAGAGGAAAGTATAGAGCAATCCAGGCATATTTAAAGAAGGAAGAACAATCCCAAATGAATAGTCTAATGTCACAATTATCGAAATTGGAAAAAGAAGAACAAATGAGGTCTAAGGTCAGGAGAAGGAGGGACATAATAAAGATCAGAGAAGAAATAAATAAAATTGAGAATAATAAAACAACAGAAAAAATCAATGAAACCAAGAGATGGTTCTTCGAGAAAATAAACAAAATAGATAAGCCTCTAGCCAGACTTATTAAGAGAAAAAGAGAGTCAACATACATCAACAGAATCAGAAACGAGAAAGGAAAAACCACGACGGACCCCACAGAAATACAAAGAATTATTAGAGAATACTATGAAAACCTATATGCTAACAAGCTGGAAAACCTAGGAGAAATGGACAACTTCCTAGAAAAATACAACCTTCCAAGACTGATCCAGAAAGAAACAGAAAATCTAAACAGACCAATTACCAGCAATGAAATTGAAGCGGTAATCAAAAAACTACCCAAGAACAAAACGCCTGGGCCAGATGGATTTACCGCGGAATTTTATCAGACATACAGAGAAGACATAATACCCATTCTCCTTTAAGTTTTCCAAAAAATAGAAGGGGAGAGAATACTCCCAAACTCATTCTATGAAGCCAACATCACCCTAATACCAAAACCAGGCAACGACCCCACCAAAAAAGAAAACTGCAGACCAATAACCCTGATGAACATAGATGCAAAAATACTCAACAAAATATTAGCAAACCGAAATCAAAAATACATCAAAAGGATCATACACCATGACCAAGTGGGATTCATCCCAGGGATGCAAGAATGGTACAACATTCGAAAGTCCATCAACATCATCCACCACATCAACAAAAACAAAGACAAAAACCACATGATCATCTCCATAGATGCTGAAAAAGCATTCGACAAAGTTCAACATCCATTCAAGATAAAAACTCTCAACAAAATGGATAGAGAGGGCAAGTACCTCAACATAATAAACGCCATATATGATAAACCCACAGCCAACATCATACTGAACAGCGAGAAGCTGAAAGCTTTTCCTCTGAGATAGGGAACAAGACAGGGATGCCCACGCTCCCCACTGTTATTCAACATAGTACTGGAGGTCCTAGCCACAGCAATTAGACAAAACAAAGAAATACAAGGAATCCAGATTGGTAAAGAAGAAATAAAACCGTCACTATTTGCAGATGACATGATACTGTACATAAAAAACCCTAAAGACTCCACTCCAAAACTACAAGAACTAAAATCAGAATGCAGCAAAGTTACAGGATACAAGATTAACACACAGATATCTGTGGCTTTCCTATACACTAACAATGAACTAATAGAAAGAGAAATCAGGAAAACAATTCCATTCACAATAGCATCAAAAAGAATAAAATACCTAGGTATAAACCTAATCAAGGAAGTGAAAGACCTATACCCTGAAAACTATAAGACACTCTTAAGAGAAATTAAAGAGGTCACTAACAAATGGAAACTCATCCCATGCTCTTGGCTAGGAAGAATTAGTATCGTCAAAATGGCCATCCTGCCCAAAGCGATATACAGATTCGATGCAATCCCTATCAAATTATCAAAAGCTTTCTTCAATGAACTGGAACAAATAGTTCAAAAATTCATATGGAAACACCAAAGACCCCAAATAGCTAAAGCAATACTGAGAAGGAAGAATAAAGTGGGGGGGATCTCACTCCCCAACTTCAAGCTCTACTACAATGCCACAGTAATCAAGACAATTTGGTACTGGCACAAGAACAGAGCCACAGATCAATGGAACAGAATAGAGACTCCAAACATTAACCCAAACATATATGGTCAACTAATATTCGATAAAGGAGCCATGGACATACAATGGGGAAATGACAGTCTCTTCAACAGATGGTGCTGGCAAAACTGGACAGCTACATGTAAGAGAATGAAACTGGATCACTGTCTAACCCCATGCACAAAAGTAAATTCGTAATGGATCAAAGACTTGAACGTAAGTCATGAAACCATAAAACTCTTAGAAGATAACATAGGCAAAAATCTCTTAGACATAAACATGATTGACCTCTTCTTGAACATATCTTCCCGGGCAAGGGAAACAAAAGCAAAAATGAGTAAGTGGGACTATATCAAGCTGAAAATCTTCTGTACAGCAAAGGACACCATCAATAGAACAAAAAGGTACCCTACAGTATGGGAGAATATATTCATAAATGACAGATCCGATAAAAGGTGTGACATCCATCACACACCTCAACAAACAAAAAGCAAATAATCCAATTAAAAAATGGGCAGAGGAGCTGAATAGACAGTTCTCTAAGGACGAAATTCAGATGGCCAAGAGACACATGAAAAGATGCTCCACATCGCTTGTCATCAGACAAACGCAAATTAAAACCACAATGAGGTATCACCTCACACCAGTAAAGATGGCTACCATCCAAAAGACAAACAACAACAAATGTTGGCGAGGTTGTGGAGAAAGGGGAACCCTTCTACACTGCTGGTGGGAATGCAAACTTGTTCAACCATTGTGGAAGGCAGTATGGAGGTTCCTCAAAATGCTCAAAATAGAAATATCATTTGACCCAGGAATTCCACTTCTAGGAATTTACCCTAAGAATGCAGCACTCCAGTTTGAAAAAGACAGATGCACCCCTATGTTTACTGCTGCACTATTTACAATAGCCAAGATATGGAAGCAACCTAAATGTGCATCAGTAGATGAATGGATAAAGAAAAAGTGGTACATATACACAATGGAATATTACTCAGCTATAAGAAAAAAACAGATCCTACCATTTGCAACAACATGGGTGGAGCTAGAGGGTATTATGCTCAGTGAAATAAGCCAGGTGGAGAAAGACAAATACCAAATGATTTCACTCATATGTGGAATATAAGAACAAAGGAAAACTGAAGGAACAAAACAGCAGCAGAATCACAGAAGCCAAGAATGGACTAACAGTTACCAAAGGGTAAGGGACTGGGAAGGTAGAGACAAGGGGAGAAAGGGCCATTACGATTAGCACACATAATTTAGGGGGCAGCACGGGGAAAGCAGTATAGCACAGAGAAGACAAGTAGTGATTCTGTAGCATCTTATTATGCTGATGGACAGTGAGTGTAATGGGGTATGTGGTGGGAACTTGATAATGGGGGGAATCTAGTACCCACAATGTTGCTCATGTAACTGTATATCAATGATACCAAAATAAAAAACAGTAATAAAAACTGAAGAAAAAACAAGTTCTCACATTGAAAAAGACATATGCACCCCTATGTTTATTGCAGCACTATTTAAAATAGCCAAGATATGAAGCAACCTACGTGTCCATCATTAGATGAATGGATAAAGAAGACGTGGTACATATACACAATGGAATATTGTTCAGCCATAAGAAGAAAACAAATCCTACCATTTGTAACAACATGGATGGAGCTAGAGGGCATTATGCTCAGTGAAATAAGCCAGGCGGAGAAAGACAAGTGCCAAATGAATTCCCTCATTTGTGGAGTATAACAGTGAAGGAAAACTGAAGGAACAAAACAGCAGCAGACTCACAGACTCCAAAAACTGACTATCAGATACCAAAGGGAGGTGTGGAGGAGGGTGGTTGGGGAGAGACGGAGAAGGGGATTGAGTGGTATTATGATTGGTATGCATGGTGTGGTGGGATTTACTGGGAAGACCCTGTAGCACAGAGAATACAAATAGTGACTCTGGACACTTACTACGCTAATGGACAGTGACTTCAATGGGGTATGGGGGGGACTTAATTAATATGAGTGAATGTAGTAACCACAATGTTTTTTATGTGAAACCTTCATAAGAGTGTATATCAGTGATACCTTAATAAATAAATAAAAGCTGTTAACTCTACACCTAAAGACTAGCGAGTATATACACATTTATGTGTTTCATAATAAAAAAAAGTGTGTAAGATTAAGAAAGCAAACTGGTAGCATTTCTTCAGAACTGAGATAGCTAAATTCAGGGCTTAGATGATACGCAATTCCTCTACTTATAAGGTATCTTTGCCGGAAGGAGGAATTACTGTGTTCTAAGAGGTTACAGAAGAAAGATGACGTAGTTTTCAATAGGTAATAGATATGAGAGGATCAAAAGATAGTAAATTTTAGAGAATAAGATCCTTTTTTGTTAGGTTTATTTTTTTTTAAACTAGTGGCAAAAGCACCAAATAAATCAGCTGGCCGAAAGTAATTTGTTTGATTTAAATCAAAGAGCAAAGTAAAAAGACCAGGCCATTTCTGTTTTCTTCTGTTTAGAATAAAAAAGAAAAGCTCTTAAGCCAAGAGAAATACATCAGGAACTATTAGTGATAATGGTGGCAAAGTCCCAGTGAAAGCTTGGCAATTGTTTCATTCCTTTGGGTGATTCAACAATTTACTCTCAGTCACAGCAGTAATAACTCAACAATCACAGGGAGTAGTTCCAGTAGAAAATGGAATTTTGTTAACATACTTTATAAAATATTCTTTAGAGATCTTTAAGACAAATGGATAGTATTTAAAACTTACAAGTAAGAGGTCGAACAATTGAAACACTAGAGAAACGCTCTATTAATTGTAAACTTAGGTCAGTATTAACATTCAGTAACTTAGCAGAGAAGTAATAACATAAAATATCCATATACACTAAGAGAGACCAAGAGAAATTCATAAGTGAACACTGCTGGGAAAGCAGGAGAAAGGGCAGAGGAATATCGTTCTTTAGGTATAATTAACAACAAAAATATTGAAAGCATGCCTATTATCTTTCATAAAAAGGTACTTGTCACACCAGACTAGGTTATCTTGGTTAATCAAATATTCCCTTAATAAAATTACAATATATACTGCATATGAATCATCAACTTTTAAATACTTCACCTATCAAATACTTTGTCTAAAACTGTGTTGAAAAGAATTCAGAGAAGTCTTTAACATCTTTCAAACCGAAGATCCTTATTACAAATATACAATAAAGACAGATGTTTGACAACACTGAAAAAATTGGTCCTGATGGAATTGTATTTTATTGATTCTAAAAAGCATTTTTTCATGTGTTATATTTCTGAAACCAGAATACATCCTTCATAGTCAAAGGTATCTAGCCATTGCTATTGGTCTGACTAAAGCTGATCTTTTCTAGAGAAGATGCACATCTGCTTGTACAGTCATCTGAGAGCACCACCAGCATGAGATCAGAGTAATTAACTCCTCTGTTACAAACTTTTGTGGATCACACTGGTAATATGACTTTAGAACTCAACTTGGGGCTTGTTCAAATTTTCAAAGGAGATTTTTTTTGTCCTCTCTTTATACCTACTACCAAGGTTAATTTCTCATTTATCCTTAGATTAAGGGTATAGACCCTTGGTGTACCAACTTTGTAAAAGAGATGACTTCCCATCTTGTATTTTCCTTCTTAGTAGCATGTAACATGCAGGCAGTTCTTACCATCTCTGATGTCCGAATTTTGATAAAATATGATACTTTAGATTTCTATAATTTCTATTCAGTAGACTCCAAACTTCCATATAAAGAAACCACTAAATTGCAAACCTTTTTTATTTCACTCTTAGTATTTTCTCAACCCTGTAGCTTTACATCTTAAAAACATGCAGTACATTTCACCACACTTCTGCAAAGAACTATAAATTACCGTGTACAGTGAAAAAGTCAGAAAATAAAATGTCTAATTATAACTTATTTTTTAAGCCTAATTCATAATACTTATGATGGTTCATAAATTCTAATGGAAAACAAAATTTTAGCTCTTTCCCCTCAAGTATTTAAAATCCTAAAACTTAAAAAATCCAAATTAGCTTTTAGAGAAAACATACATGATTTGACTGCAAGGACAGAAAAGAAAACGCTGAATTACTTAGATATAATAATGGAATTCATTCTATTTATATTTAGAATAGCAAAAAAATGTACTCATCTTTCTAATGAATTATTACAAATTCTCATTTGGTTTTGTGTCTCATAAGCCTGAATTAGTTTTCATTTTCTTTAACATTTCATTCAGTACAGAGCACAAAACTAAAAATTGATAAGCTAAGAAATAAACAACCCTCTATCAAAGTATCAAATTATTTTTTCCTTTAAATGCCCAAATCCTGATAACTGATTTCTTTCCAAAAATCTGAATAGTGCCCAATAGTAATACATTCAAAGGGGAAAAATAGCCAGTACACTATAATGTAAAATTACTTGTTACAGGAAGTGTATGAGAAAAATGACCTTAAACTGATTCAATGGTGTTTTAAGACAGTCCCACAACCTGGATGACCAGAACTACAAAGAATTCATTTCACTTGAACAGAAATGACCTGCTCTACTTAGCAAAAGCAACTTTTGAGATGTTCTGGTTTCCTTATCAACTTGCAGGAAAGGTCACCCATTGATAATAGGTAACATTTATTAAGCATGTTACTTCTCATTTAATACTAAGGACCACCTTGTGAGGTAATTTATCATTATAGGTTTATTTTACAGATGATGAAACTGAGGTATAGAGATGCTAAGAAACTTGTTCGTGGTCACCCTGTTCCTAGGATATGACTGACAAAACGAATCTATTATTAGGTCACCACCAGCTAAATGGTTAGACATTTACCACTACTGCTTCAGGTGCTATGGTTAGCCTCTAGGAAAACAAGGTGGTGTGGTCCAACAAAGGAAGACAAACATGTAATGCTAAGGAAAACACTCTTACGTAAGAATTCCACAAAGGGTCTAAAGTGGGTACAAAAGAGAGGAATGGGTAGGAAGGCAATGCATTGGTTGACCTCTGCAAATAAACTTTAATTAATTGTGACAGTGAATGCTTCTTTAAGTGAGGAACACACAAAACATATCCCCTGGTCAATATATTTTCTTTTGAAAGTATTGACTTACTACTTTTATCCATGAAAACCCATTAAGGTATGCTAACACTAGTTAAATTTCAGAGTATATAAAACCAACACATATTCATGGCACACATTTATGTATATATACAACATATGCATCAAATCCAGAACATATATTGAATTTACCTGGTTTGGGCAGAAAGATGTACTTTGAACACAAAATGTTTTTGACCTGTCACTTGATCTTAACTATCCCCATCAGTGATAAAAACTACAGTAAAAAACAAAGGAATTTACTTTTCTCTGTGACTCTTCTGAAGTAGCAGAAGAGTGTTTTTAGCTTCTCTGGTTTCCTTGATGAGCGTCCTTCAAATAACCTGAAAAAGACCAAAAAATAAAAGAGGGTGAAGGAAGATTTTCAACACCTTAATGATTCACAAAAAACTAAGTCTATGTTGCTACCACATAATAAAAGAAGTAATTCTTCCAGAGGCAATTCTGTCATGACAGAGAACTGGAAAACTATTTGAGTTCAAACAGCATCTGGAGAGCACTGACACAAACTAGAACCAGGCTTTTTAAAAGTTGTTCAGTTCAGATGGCACTCTGTAATACCCACATTACCACAATCTATCTTGCTCCAGGGAGAAGGTACCATCTGGTCATCCAAAGTCAATTAGGCCAGTGAGTTAATGCTCAATCCCTTTCCCAATGGCAAATACTATTTATAATTCATAATATTAGTAGGTAGTAACATGAATGAACAAAAATGGTATATGGGAAAAAATTCACATGGTTGTTTGTGTTGAGGGGTGATGATGATGACAACAACAAGCAGCAGGTATGACAAGACATCACAAGAGTGACCAGTTCTTAGGAATTAAATATATCCTTTGCATGGTAACCAAAACAGTGCCTACCCTATGTCATCATGTTTGCAGCAACCTGGACTTGTGTTGCTTAATTTCATTTTCTTTGAAATGACATGGCATTGTTATTGGTAACACATAATACAATATATCCTGAGGAAAGAAAAGCAGGAGCTTTGAAAACATATGACCTGAATAGTAGTTCAATAAAAGGTTTCAAACACAAAAGCATGCTTTTAGGCACAAGATCTAGCTTTCCAAAGGCATTTAAAAAAGTATAAAGAGATCTGTGGCTATAAATGATTCATCTGCCTCTAGCCATATTCTCTGCCTTTAAAACAAGAAACCCTTCAAGTAAAAGTTCATTTTAATAAGTGCTTGAATAGGTAACATTTTTCATGATTAGAAAAGTAAGCTTATGCAACTATATAGAGAGGAAAAGTTAATTCCATGAGAAAATCCTATTGAGCAACTGAAATGAATTAGAAAAAGGGAAGGAAATGTAGATTTCAAATGATCCTGTTTTCAGTGATCTGAAATTCTGTATTCATGATCAATTTCTGAGAAAACAATTTATGTGAATACTTATTTCCTGAAAAGAATACTAATGTCAGAATGTATTTTAACCAGATGTAAAATCTAAATAGATTCTTTCAGATAATTACTTATGAAAATTTTGCTCATCTAAAATAATTTGTTTTTCTAAAATGTTTATTACAAACACTTTTAAAATCCAGCTACCTGTTGAAAGAAATGATCTTTGAAAATACAGGTTTCACCTGATTTCTTCTGCAAAATGTCAACCAGAACATAGTCTGCTTACATCAAAATGACATTCAAAATGAGCAACCAGTTGGCAGTTTAGTTAAACATCCTGTATCAAATAAATTGATTTATTAAATGAATACCTTGGGATCCATTGCAAAATTCCTTTCTAGGTTTACTACTTAGTAGAGGGAAGCAGTATGAATATAAAGGCAGCCATCACCTTTTCTTAGAGAGAACTGATGCAATAAAAAATTCAATTATAGGGAAAAAAGTTCCTCTTCAATAAAACTGTTGCTCCATGGTGAGGAGAAAATAGCTATTGCCCTACAGAAATAACTTCTCGAAACATAAAAAGTTACCCCCTAGAAATGACAGTCTCTTCAACAGATGGTGCTAGCAAAACTGGACAGCTACATGTAAGAGAATGAAACTGGATCACTGTCTAACCCCACACACAAAAGAAATTCGAAATGGATCAAAGACCTGAATGTAAGTCATGAAACCATAAAACTCTTAGAAAAAAACATAGGCCAAAATCTCTTGGACATAAACATGAGTGACTTCTTCATGAACATATCTCCCCGGGCAATGGAAACAAAAGCAAAAATGAACAAGTGGGACTACATCAAGCTGAAAAGCTTCTGTACAGCAAAGGACACCATCAATAGAACAAAAAGGTACCCTACAGTATGGGAGAATATATTCATAAATGACAGATCCGATAAAGGGTTGACATCCAAAATATATAAAGAGCTCATGCACCTCAACAAACAAAAAGCAAATGAGCCAATTAAAAAAATGGGCAGAGGATCTGAAGAGACACTTCTCCAAAGAAGAAATTCAGATGGCCAACAGACACATGAAAAGATGCTCCACATGGCTAGTCATCAGAGAAATGCAAATTAAAACCACAATGAGATATCACCTCACACCAGTAAGGATTGCCACCATCCAAAAGACAAACAACGACAAATGTTGGTGAGGTTGTGGAGAAAGGGGAACCCTCCTACACTGCTGGTGGGAATGTAAACTAGTTCAACCATTGTGGAAAGCAGTATGGAGGTTCCTCAAAATGCTCAAAATAGACATACCATTTGACCCAGGAATTCCACTTCTAGGAATTTACCCTAAGAATGCAGCAGTCCAGTTTGAAAAAGACAGATGCACCCCTATATTTATCGCAGCACTATTTACAAAAGCCAAGACATGGAAGCAACCTAAGTGTCCATCAGTAGATGAATGGATAAAGAAGATGTGGTACATATACACAATGGAATATTATTCAGCCATAAGAAGAAAACAAATCCTACCATTTGCAACAACATGGATGGAGCTAGAGGGTATTATGCCCAGTGAAATAAGCCAGATGGAGAAAGACAAATACCAAATGATTTCACTCATATGTGGCGTTTAAGAACAAAGAAAAACTGAAGGAACAAAACAGCAGCAGAATCACAGAAGCCAAGAATGGACTAACAGTTACCAAAGGGAAAGGGACTGGGGAGAATGGGAGGGAGGGGAGGGATAAGGGTGGGGAAAAAGAAATGGGGTATTTTGATTAGCATGTATAATGTTGGGGGGGGCATGGGGAGGGCTGTGCAACACAGAGAAGACAAGTAGTGATTCTACAGCATCTTACTATGCTGATGGACAGTGACTGCAATAGGGTTTGTGGGAGGGACTTGGTGAAGGGGGGACCCTAGTAAACATAATGTTCTTCATGTAATTGTAGATTAATGATAACAACAACATAAAGTTACCCCCTAGCTTCTATATGTGGTTAGTTGTTTGTAAAATTGCATAAAAATTCGCATATTTCATAACCAAGATGACAAACTGTTAACCTTACAGATTTATTACCCTAGCAATATGGGCTTTCCAGAAAGATTTTATGGCAGCTATTATCACTCACTACAAGTGAGCAGCACCGTTTATGTTGCAGGTCCAAACCTTACAGGTCCAAATTAAGCAGAATCTCAATGTATTGTGTTTATTTGTAGGTCCTGGCCTACTATCAAGTCACTATGTAACCAAATATACTTTTCCATCTTTCTGAGGAAGCAGAGATGAGTACCTGGAGTGGAAGGAGGGAACGCAAAGGGGAGGTAGAAAGTTGGGGAAGATGAAACAGGTTTAAAATCCTTGGGCCAATTCTCAGACTTGATGTTGTGAAATTTTAAATTACTATGTACAGCCATCCAAATAAAGTGAATTATCCTCATATGAAAGCAAGTGAAAGTAACATAAAAACAGAGGCGAACAGCATGAATGAAAGTCACAAGAGTGATGTACAACTATCTGAGGACAGCCTTTAAGGTGGGAGGAGAAAGACAGAAGGACAGAGGAAAGAGCCAGAGAAAAAGATAGCGCTGGGAAGATAGAGCAGAAAGAGACTGCCAGAAACAGGGTTGGGAGAGAGAGGGAGGGTACGGGAGGCAGAAATTCACTCAGAGAAACAAACACAGGAACAGAGAACCAAAGAGAAGAGAACTTATCATAATAATCAAGCACCATCCAATTTTTAAACTTCTCAACACCGATTTTTTTATTTAGATTTTTAAGTGCTGGGTAAGTATATCTGAAGGTGCTGTATTTTAAGTCAGCAGGCCCAAAAATGTTTATGTTAAACATGCACGTAAACTGCCGTAATAACCACTATGCATGTAGGGAAGACATTTGGCATTTAACTGAATGCAGCTAAATCATAAGCTGCATTTAACTGACAATTCCAGATTGCTGAAGGAAGTAAACAGAAAAAGCCAGTCAGGCAAACGTCACTTTGTTCTAAACAAAACTTTTTTTTTTTCCAAGGGAGTAAGTCAATCAGGGGTCAGATACTAACTGGTGTTTTTCTTTCCATACACATAAAGAGAAACATAGTCTAATAAAATCTTTCCCTGAATGGAATATTGATAACATTACTGGAATTAGATTCTAGACACACACACACACACACACACACACACACACATGTGATTACAGGTTATGGATTAATCCTATTAGTATATAGTAAATCAAACCCAAAGCACTATAAACTCCACTTTAAAATGGAAGCAAATGATAATCTGGAACCCAGCCAGAAAGCCGTTTTTGGCTTTTCTCTGAAGCACTCTGCCATATGGCCCCAACAGCATTTTCAATCCAGAGAAGAGGCAGATGTAAAAGCCTCCTGGGCTGCCCACTGCTGCAACCCACAATTAATCTCTGACCACCAGTTTTTAAGCAATCACAGAAGCATCAATGCTAATCACATTGGAAGTCTTTATATGAATGTTTAGGCCCTGAAAGGCAAGCAGGGGAAAAGGTCAGGGGTATTTAACATAACTAAGCAGGGCTGGAAGAACACAATAATAAATAAAAACAGGAAGACTTATTCAATTTATTGACGTCAGTCTCCTACCACATACTCTCAACATTTTTCTTATTCAATCAACTAGCTAGCCATACCTCTATTGAGACTAAATACACAGACACACACCTCCCAAATGCCAGAACCTATAATCATAAATAGTAACTATGCAAAGAAAGAAAACACAACAACAAAATGCTCCACAATCAGCTTACCAAATGGCTCATCAAATTAGGTACTTGATCTTTCATAAACTGTATGCAAAGGGAGAACTTTGGGTTGTTTCCATTTCTGGAGCATGCCTGAAGCATTTTGTTTTTGGGAGGAAGTGAAACAGTGAAAGAGCACTGAGTTTAACAGAAGACAGTGTTCAAGTCCCAGTTCTGCCAACAAGTCATTTACTTTCATTAAACCTATCAGCATAGAAGCTTCCCAGTCTAGAAACTTGCACAGATAGAAAAAATGTGAGCTGTCAATAGGTAGCACCAATGACCACATATCCCTGCTGTTTGCTAGTTTAGGCATATTAAAAACACGTACCAACTCAGAGAGGCAAGTGAAGACATCCTGGTTGCTGAGGACTCCCTAAAACAATGATGGAGACTACCACAGGCTTTACCTGCCTTAATTATTCAATGTCCTGGTGATCAAAAGAACATCCATGAGCCTGGAAGATAAAAGTATGCCTGGTTTCCAATATTCAACAACCCACTTAAACTGTTATTGATGAAAATACTAATGGGATACTGTGAACTTAAATCCTTCATGGTCCCACTGGACTGACAAATGGCTTTGGCTCATTTTACAGATCAAGAATTATTTCCAAAAATAGTTCTGATTTCTGCCTAGCTATGAGGTTAAGAAGTATTACTCAGGGCCATTCAAAAGGAGGCTATCTAGCAGAATGGTTAAGGGACACAGTTTCTAGCTGCCAACTATATCCTCATTCCAATTCTACCAGGTAACTTGGTGAAGTAAACTACCCTCTCTAAGCCTCTATCTCCTCATCTGAAAAATGAGAAAAATAAAGTACTAATTTATAAGATTGATTAAGTAAAAAAATAACAGCACAGTGATAGGTCCATGGCAAGTACTTAATAAATACTAGCTATTGTTATTAAGAGATATTCTCAAGCAAAAAAGAATTCAGACAATGCTGAGTAAGCAGAGGTGCTTTGGCTGGAATAAGGTATGACATAATGCTCCCCTCCAAAAAAAAATTAAAAGTCATTACATAAAATGCTTACATTGTTCTAATCCATACTCCCTTCATTAAGAAAATTGGCTCAGCCTCTTTTCCCACCAAGCCTAAAATGCTGTCAGAGCCAGCCAGCACAGTCTTCCGGATAAATGACCATGCACAATGGAAAAGATAGATGTGCCATTGCCAAGAAGTCCCAGCATTCCTCTTTCAGAAGTTTAGCTAAAAAACAAAGATGCCTTAAAATTAAAACATAGATTAAATGAATATAAATCCTGGTAACTGGTGGCAGGTAATGGGGAGTCAGAAAAGCCACAGCTTCCCAAGACTTCTTGATTTCTGTCAGTCACCCCAAACTTGTAGTTCATCTTAGTGCTGAGAAAAGAAAGCTGTGGGTGCTGCAGGTGCACAGCCTTCAGAGAGCCCTGTGGGCCTGTGCTTCACATGATGAGTGGGAAAGATGGGTGAAGGGGAGGTAATGATGCTGTGTCTATTTGGCTATAGTCAGGAAGGAAGAAGCGGTCCACACTAGCTATTTGGGAAAGCTAAAAAAATCAGTGGGATTCCACTCTGAAGATAAAATTCCAAAAATTGTCTACTCTTTTTATTAACTTTGTCTTTTCCATTTTTGATGATTGTTCCTCTTCTTATTTTTCGTCTGATTATAAAAGTAATAAAATAGTAAAAGATAGAAATTTTATAATTTGCAGCATCTCTGGCAGATGTTAGAGCTGATCAAACACTTATCCCAAGAAAGGCTACTTACTCTTTGGAGGATCCTCATTATAATATATGCTTATTATAAACAATTTGGAAAATACAGAAAAGGACGGAGTGAAAGTGTTAAACATGTTTATCTCACCACTCAATGATAATCATATTTTGATCCATTTTCTCACCAGTCCATATTCAACTTTTAACATAAGTGAGATTGTATTCTATATACAATTTCTTATTCCTGATTAATATCTATAATTGCTGATTCTAACCATGCTTAACTTTATGCTCCCTTATGCTTTTTCTGTTCTACCTGATGTGGAATGTACACTTACAGTTATCCACAGAAAGCCTTTTCTGAGGAAAGGGCTATAAACATTTAACCAAGATACAGGTCTAAAATTATCTGTGAAGAATTTAAATACTGAATTCTTAATGGGTAAACCTTAACATCTAGAATTTGCTTTAATATACTTAGGAAAAATAGATGTGGAATTGGATATGTGAAAAAAGACCAAAAAAAAACAACCCCAAAAATGTTGGGTAATTGAAACATGGGTTCAACTATACTGTTCTCTTTACTTTTTACTATGTTTGGAAAAACCCATAAAACATTTTTTAAAAAGAGGCTTTTTAGAAAAGAGGCTTTCTGATAAAACCTAAACTTAGTAAGAGAACACATAGTTCCTACCAAAAAAATTAAACATTTTAAAAGTCTACTACAGTTAAGTCAAAGAATCAATATTCTGAGAAAGCTTGCAACTAAGTCATCCAAGGTTTATCTTAGAGACTATGAAGATACATGCACTAGCTAATTACTCATCCCACAGAAAGGCTGTAAGTGGACACTGAAACACTAATTGTAAAATGTTATTAATTAGAGCTACTTCTTACCAAAACCATATCCAGAAAAACACCACCAGAACCACTGGGATTGTATTCAGAATTATGGATAAAAATTTTATCATTTATAAAATCTCTGGCAGATGCTGGAGCTGATCAAACATTTATTTCAAATGAACATAAAGGTTACTTACTCTTTCGAGAATGCTTACTATTAATATAACTAATTCATGGAAACAGATCATTATATTCTTCAAAATTAAATTTCCACTTCTTTACTTACATATAAAATTTGACTATTTTTTTTCTAAATTAAAAAAGAAAATCTGTGTGAGATGCATAGCCCTTAACTACAAATGTGTCTACTTGTAGAGTATAGAAAAATCTTTAATAAATTTCAAATAAGCAAAAAAATTACATTAATCAACAGGTTCTTTATATTTAACTGCAACTGCAGATACCAATTCTTTTTGTGTTCTTTCAGTCCTACCTCAAATACTAAAGAAATCAAAGGTAAAACTGTTTAATTATATGTGCATCTAATTCCCAGGAATAAGATGCAGTTTGAAAAGTAAAAGACAGTAGACTGAGAATAAGGAGTCTAACTTACTGTGCTATAACCAATCACTGAATTTCTCAAAGGTTTCATCTGTGAAATGTATTTTTTTTTTTTTTTTTTTTTGGTGAGGGTATCTCTCATATTTATTGATCAAATAGTTGTTAACAACAATAAAATTCTGTATAGGGAGGTCAATACTCAATGCACAATCATTAATCCACCCCAAGCCTAATTTTCGTCAGTCTCCAATCTTCTGTTGCATAATGAACAAGTTCTTACATGGAGTACAAATTCTTACATAGTGAATAAGTTACATGGTGAACAGGGCAAGGGCAGTCATCACAGAAGCTTTCGGTTTTGTTCATGCATTATGAACTATACACAGTCAGTTCAAATATGGATATTCATTTGATTTTTAAACTTGATTTATATGTGGATACCATATTTCTCTTTATTATTATTATTTTTAATAAAATGCTGAAGTGGTAGGTGGATATGAGATAAAGGTAGAAAACATAGTTTAGTGTTGTAAGAGAGCAAATGTAGATGATCAGGTGTGTGCCTGTAGACTATGTGTTAATCCGAGCTAGACAAGGGCAATAAACATCCATGTATGCAGAAGATTTCTCTCAGAACATGAGGGGGGAGGTTCTAAGCCTCACCTCTGCTGATCCCCATTTTCTCACCTGATGGCCCCCTGCGACTGTGCCTGTCTTAGATTGTTCCTCCCTTGAGAAATCTTACCCGTCTCTGGCTAACCAGTCATCTTCCGGGGCCATACAGGGAAATGTGAAGTTGGTAAGTGAGAGAGAAGCCTTATTGTTTGAAAAGGTTAGCTTTTTACTTCTTTGCATATTTATGCCCTGTGGCTTCTATGCTCAGCATTTGTCTTGAGGTGTCTTTACCACTTGGAAGAATTATGATACTCGGTAAATTCGACATGTGGCACGAGTTCTATTTAAAGGTTGTAATTAGGTAGGAAGAAGAAAAGCTATAGAAGTAGCAGGCAGAAGAAAACCTGGGAAGATTGATTATTTCTTTGACATATCTTCTTGTAGAGTAACTTCAGCATGGATAGGTTTTAAACTACTAATTAAATTGTGCACACACATTAACATAATAGGAGTATAGTTACATAACCAAAGCATACCTGTAATTACCAGCCATCTCCAGTGAAACCAAGAAAACCAGTTAGGCACCTTAGGCATTTGTGAAAACTTATCTATGATATGGTGGATATTGTCCAACTGAACTTGAACAATCTGAGAGAATTCAGATAAATTAGAACAACCCATTCCTGGGGCCTGTTCACATCCCATATGTTCTTTAAACAGTAAATAGTCTGTGGCTGTAAGATTTTGGAGTGCTACAATTTGCACTTCTCCTAATTCTTGGTTGAGTTCCAACAGTATAAATCCAGTCAAATTTGTTGTTTTACTGTATGCACAGGCCAGCTTAGATATCTTCTTCATCATTCCCATGGCAAGTCCAGGAACTGGTGGGATGAGTGCATCTACACCTGTGGCAGTGCGTGGATCTTTGTTGGGGTTTTTTTTTTTTTTTTTGCTGATCATCTTCTGTCATGAGTCTTCCCGAGAGTGCTGATGTTGGAAGTTCTTTTTCATATCGTATCTTAGTTCATTTTCGGGGTAGCCAAATTAGGCTTTGATCCTCTGTATAAACACAAACAGACCCTTTGCCTACACTTTTATATGCCCTTTATATCATTCTGTAGAACTCATTGGAGGTCACCACACAGGAACTGCTTTTTTTTTTTTTTATCATTAATCTACACTTACATGACGAATACTTTGTTTACTAAGCTCTCCCCTATACCAGGTCCCCCCTATATACTCCTTTACAGTCACTGTCCATCAGCATAGCAAAATGTTGTAGAATCATTACTTGTCTTCTCTGTGTTGTACAGCCCTCCCCTTTCTCCCACCCGGCTATGGATGCTAATCTTAACACCCCTCTTTTTCTCCCCCCCCTTATCCCTCCCTACCCACCCATCCTCCCCAGTCCCTTTCCCTTTGGTACCTGTTAGTCCATTCTTGAGTTCTGTGATTCTGCTGCTGTTTTGTTCCTTCAGTTTTTCCTTTGTTCTTATATTCCACAGATGAATGAAATCATTTGGTATTTCTCTTTTTCTGCTTGGCTTGTTTCACTGAGAGTAATACCCTCCAGCTCCATCCATGTTGCTGCAAATGGTAGGATTTGCCCTTTTCTTATGGCTGAGTAGTATTCCATTGTGTATATGTACCACATCTTCTTTATCCATTCATCTACCGATGGACATTTAGGTTGCTTCCAATTCTTGGCTATTGTAAATAGTGCTGCGATAAACATGGGGGTGCACTGATCTTTCTCATACTTGATTGCTGCATTCTTAGGGTAAATTCCTAGGAGTGCAATTCCTGGGTCAAATGGTATGTCTGTTTTGAGCATTTTGATGTACCTCCATACTGCTTCCCACAATGGTTGAACTAACTTACATTCCCACCAGCAGTGTAGGAGGGTTCCCCTTTCTCCACAGCCTCGCCAACATTTGTTGTTGTTTGTCTTTTGGATGGCAGCCATCCTTACTGGTGTGAGGTGATACCTCATTGTAAGTTTTAATTTGCATTTCCCTGATAATTAGCGATGTGGAGCATCTTTTCATGTGTCTGTTGGCCATCTATATTTCTTTTTTGGAGAACTGTCTGTTCAGTTCCTCTGCCCATTTTTTAATTGGGTTATTTGTTTTTTGTTTGTTGAGGCGTGTGAGCTCTTTATATATTCTGGACGTCAAGCCTTTATCGGATGTGTCATTTTCAAATATATTCTCCCATACTGTAGGGTTCCTTTTTGTTCTATTGATGGTGTCTTTTGCTGTACAGAAGCTTTTCAGCTTAACATAGTCCCACTTGTTCATTTTTGCTGTTGTTTTCCTTGCCCGGGGAGATATGTTCAAGAAGAGGTCACTTATGTTTATGTCTAAGAGGTTTTTGCCTATGTTTTCTTCCAAGAGTTTAATGGTTTCATGACTAACATTCAGGTCTTTGATCCATTTTGAGTTTACTTTTGTATATGGGGTTAGACAATGGTCCAGTTTCATTCTCCTACCTGTAGCTGTCCAGTTTTGCCAGCACCACCTGTTGAAGAGACTGTCATTTCGCCATTGTATGTCCATGGCTCCTTTATCAAATATTAATTGGCCATATATGTCTGGGTTAATGTCTGGATTGTCTAGTCTGTTCCATTGGTCTGTGGCTCTGTTCTTGTGCCAGTACCAAATTGTCTTGATTACTATGGCTTTATAATAGAGCTTGAAGTTGGGGAGTGAGATCCCCCCTACTTTATTCTTCTTTCTCAGGATTGCTTTGGCTATTCGGGGTCTTTGGTGTTTCCATATGAATTTTTGAATTATTTGTTCCAGTTCATTGAAGAATGTTGCTGGTAGTTTCATAGGGATTGCATCAAATCTGTTTATTGCTTTGGGCAGGATGACCATTTTGACGATATTAATTCTTCCTAGCCATGAGCATGGGATGCGTTTCCATCTGTTAGTGTCCCCTTTAATTTCTCTTAAGAGTGACTTGTAGTTTTCAGAGTATAAGTCTTTCACTTCTTTGGTTAGGTTTATTCCTAGGTATTTTATTTTTTTGGATGCAATTGTGAATGGAGTTGTTTTCCTGATTTCTCTTTCTGTTGTTTCATTGTTGGTGTATAGGAAAGCCACGGATTTCTGTGTGTTGATTTTGTATCCTGCAACTTTGCTGTATTCCGATATCACTTCTAGTAGTTCTGGGGTGGAGTCTTTAGGGTTTTTTATGTACAGTATCATGTCATCTGCAAACAGTGACATTTTAACTTCTTCTTTACCAATCTGGATTCCTTGTATTTCTTTGTTTTGTCCGATTGCCGTGGCTAGGACCTCCAGTACTATGTTAAATAACAGTGGAGAGAGTGGGCATCCTTGTCTAGTTCCCGATCTCAGAGGAAATGCTTTCAGCTTCTCGCTGTTCAATATAATGTTGGCTGTGGGTTTTTCATAGATGGCCTTTATTATGTTGAGGTACTTGCCCTCTATTCCCATTTTGCTGAGAGTTTTTATCATGAATGGATGTTGAACTTTGTCAAATGCTTTTTCAGCGTCTATGGAGATGATCATGTGGTTTTTGTCTTTCTTTTTGTTGATGTGGTGGATGATATTGATGGACTTTCGAATGTTGTGCCATCCTTGCATCCCTGGGATGAATCCCACTTGGTCATGGTGTATGATCGTTTTGATGTATTTTTGAATTCGGTTTGCTAAAATTTTGTTGAGTATTTTTGCATCTACGTTCATCAGGGATATTGGTCTGTAGTTTTCTTTTTTGGTGGTGTCTTTGCCTGGTTTTGGTATTAGGGTGATGTTGGCTTCATAGAATGAGTTTGGGAGTATCCCCTCCTCTCCTATTTCTTGGAAAACTTTAAGGAGAATGGGTATTATGTCTTCCCTGTATGTCTGATAAAATTCCGAGGTAAATCCATCTGGCCCGGGGGTTTTGTTCTTCGGTAGTTTTTTGATTACCGCTTCAATTTCGTTGCTAGTAATTGGTCTGTTTAGATTTTCTGTTTCTTTTTGGGTCAGTCTTGGAAGGTTGTATTTTTCGAGGAAGTTGTCCATTTCTCCTAGGTTTCCCAGCTTGTTAGCATATAGGTTTTCATAGTAGTCTCTAATAATTCTTTGTATTTCTGCGGGGTCCATCGTGATTTTTCCTTTCTCATTTCTGATACTGTTGATTAGTGTTGACTCTCTTTTCTTCTTAATAAGTCTGGCTAGAGGCTTATCTATTTTATTTTCTCGAAGAACCATCTCTTGGTTTCATTGATTTTTTCTGTTGTTTTATTATTCTCAATTTTATTTATTTCTTCTCTGATCTTTATTATGTCCCTCCTTCTGCTGACCTTAGGCCTCATTTGTTCTTCTTTTTCCAATTTTGATAATTGTGACATCTGACCGTTCATTTGGGCTTGTTCTTCCTTTTTTAAATATGCTTGGATTGCTATATACTTTCCTCATAAGACTGCTTTTGCTGTGTCCCACAGAAGTTGGGGCTTAGTGTTGTTGTTGTCATTTGTTTCCATATATTGCTGGATCTCCATTTTGATTTGGTCATTGATCCATTGATTATTTAGGACCGTGTTGTTTAGCCTCCATGTGTTTGTGAACCTTTTTGCTTTCTTTGAACAGTTTATTCCTAGTTTTATGCCTTTGTGGTCTGAAAAGTTGGTTGGTAGGATTTCAATCTTTTGGAATTTACTGAGGCTCTTTTTGTGGCCTAGTATGTGGTCTATTCTGGAGAATGTTCCATGTGCACTTAAGAAGAATGTGTATCCTGTTGCTTTTGGATGTAGAGTTCTGTAGATGTCTATTAGGTCCGTCTGTTCTAGTGTGTTGTTCAGTGCCTCTGTGTCCTTACTTATTTTCTGTCTGGTGGATCTGTCCTTTGGAGTGAGTGGTGTGTTGAAGTCTCCTAGAATGAATGCATTGCATTCTATTTCCTCCTTTAGTTCTGTTAGTATTTGTTTCAGGTATGTTGGTGCTCCTGTATTGGGTGCATATATATTTATAATGGTTATATCCTCTTGATGGACTGAGCCCTTTATCATTATGTAATGTCCTTCTTTGTCTTTTGTTACTTTCTTTATTTTGAAGTCTGTTTTGTCTGATACCAGAATTGCAACACCTGCTTTCTTCTCTCTGTTGTTTGCTTGAAATATCTTTTTCCATCCCTTGACTTTAAGTCTGTGCGTGTCTTTGGGTTTGAGGTGAGTCTCTTGTAAGCAGCATATGGATGGATCTTGCTTTTTTATCCATTCTATTACTCTGTGTCTTTTGATTGGTGCATTCAGTCCATTTACATTTAGGGTGATTATTGAAAGGTATGAATTTATTGCCATTCCAGGGTTTAAGTTTGTGGTTACCAAAGGTTTAGGGTTAGCTTCTTTACTATCTTACTGTCTAACTTAACTCGCTTGTTGAGCTATTATAAACACAGTCTGATGATTCTTTATTTCTCTCCCTTCTTATTCCTCCTCCTCCCTTCTTCATATGTTGGGTGTTTTGTTCTGTGCTCTTTTTAGGAGTGCTCCCATCTAGAGCAGTCCCTGTAGGATGCCCTGTAGAGGTGGTTTGTGGGAGGCAAATTCCCTCAACTTTTGCTTGTCTGGGAATTGTTTAATCCCTCCTTCATATTTAAATGATATTCGTGCTGGATACAGTAGTCTTGGTTCGAGGCCCTTCTGTTTCATTGCATTAAGTATATCATGCCATTCTCTTCTGGCCTGTAGGGTTTCTGTTGAGAAGTCTGATGATAGCCTGATGGGTTTTCCTTTGTAGGTAACCTTTTTTTTCTCTCTGGCTGCCTTTAATACTTTGTCCTTGTCTTTGATCTTTGCCATTTTAATTATTATGTGTCTTGGTGTTGCCCTCCTTGGATCCCTTGTCATGGGATTTCTGTGTACCTCTGTGGTCTGAGAGGCCATTTCTTCCCCTAGTTTGGGGAAGTTTTCAGCAATTATTTCTTCAAAGACATTTTCTATCCCCTTTTCTCTCTCTACTTCTTCTGGTATACCTATAATTCGTATATTGTTCCTTTTCGTTTGGTCACTCAGCTCTGTTAGAATTCTTTCATTCCTGGAGATCCTTTTATCTCTCTCTGCATCAGCTTCTCTGCGTTCCTGTTCTCTGTTTTCTAGTCCATTAATGGTCTCTTGCATCTCGTCCATTCTGTTTTGAAGTCGTTCCAGAGCTTGTTTTATTTCTGAATTCTCCTTCCTTAGTTCTTGTATATTTCTCTGCAAGTCCATCAGCATGGTTATGACTTTGTTTTGAATTCTTTTTCAGGAAGACTGGCTAAAGCTATCTCCCCAGATTCCTTCTCAGGGGAAGATGTAGCAGATGCCGAAGCTGTCTGGGTTAGTCTTGTCTGGATCATATTTTTTTGCCTTTTCATGTTGACAGGTGCTATTGACTGTCAGCTGGGAGGGTCAAAATTTTCACTTGCTACTGGCCTTTCTTTACTGGGACAACTGCGACCCCTAGTGGCTTGTGTTGGGTAGTTGCGTGTAGAGTGGGTCTTTGTGTCTTGCCTGGCCGGAAGGGAGAAATTTCCCTTTCTGTGGGCGGAGTTTGTCTCAGGCTGCTTCTCTGCTTTCGCAGCGCCCAGAGGGGTAATGGATGGGGGCGCTGTTTGGCTGTTTACCTCCGTGAGGGGTCTCAGAGCTGTTGCCCAGGGGGTTAGTGCGCCCGGTTTTCCCTGTAATTTCCAGCTGCTGTACTGTGACCTGGGTTGTTTCCGTCAAGTTGTTAAGTCCCTGTCCCTTTAAGACTTTCAAAAAGCCCCCGCTTTTCTTTGTCACAGGGACATCAGCTTCAGCACCCGCTCAGTGGTCTTACTCCCTGTTCTCCCAGTATCCAGGGCCCCCTGGGCACGTACTGTGTCTGCGCTCTGGCCCAGATGGCTGGGGCTGGGTGTTCAGCAGTTCTGGGCTCCGTCTCCCTCCCGCTCTGCCTATTCTTCTCCTGCCGGGAGCTGGGGAGAGGGGCGCTCGGGTCCCGCTGGGTCGGGGCTTATATCTTACCCCTTTCACCAGTCGCTGGGTTCTCGCTGGTGTAGCTGCAGTTTGGCCACTGTCCTGCGTCTTATGGTCTCTCTTTTAGCGCTAGTAGTTTGTTGTATTTTCAAAAGTATATATGTTTTTGGGAGGAGATTCCCACTGTCCTACTCACGGTGCCATGTTGGCTCTGCCTCTCCTATGAAATGTATTTTCATTCACTCAACAAGGATTACTGAAGGCCTACAATGCATGAGATTTAACAACAAGGACAAAGAACAAGACTGATAAGATCCCTGTCCCACTGAAAGGATGAAATGAGCAGGGTATAACCAAGAAGGGTAGGCAGTACAACAGGAAAAGGAAAATATACTGACACATGCCTGGTTGTACAAACCCAGGAAGTACTCTGGATGCCTCACCTCACCCACCCACCAACCAGTTCATCACCATCACACTGACTTGCTCTTCAAATGTTTCCACACCATCACCCCCACCACATCATCCTAGCTACCATCCTCTCTTTGGTGGTGCACTGCAATAGCCTCCCCAACTAGGTAAACAATTGTATTCTGGCCACTCTCCGCTTGGTTCCCACCCTGCAGTTAAAACAAGCTTTTGAAAATGTAAATCTGATCAGGGGCATCAGCCTCCCTTCCCCCCATATCAGATCCTTTAATGACTTCCTATTGCCTTAGGATGGTCTACTAGGCACAGAAGGGCCTACTGCACCCCACCTACTTCTGCAGCCTCTCCTCTGTCTGTGCTGCAGCCACACTGCTCTTCTCTCAGTCTCTGGGCATGTCATGTCTTCACCACTATGCCTCTGCACATGCTGTTCCCCCTGCCTAGAATGCAATCACCTCTCCTTTCCTCCTGGGTAAAAACTCCTACTCACCCTTTTGTACTTGTCAAAACTTACTTCTCCAGGAAAGTTTCCTTTATTAAATTACATCCTTTCTAATAAAAGTGTCACAATGCTGTGTACCTCTCCTTTATATAACAGAAGTACACACAGAGTGTCATAGGAACCCAGAGGAATAGCAAATCTACCTGGGCAGGATCAGAGCTATCAGAAACAGTGACATGTAAACTCAACCTTGAAGGAAGAATAAGTTGTGTGTAGGAGAGAAAGACACAAAAATCAGAAACTGGCTTGTCACTTCCCTTGTAACCTCAAAGCACTTAATGCACTGTGGAGAATACTGTAATTGTTCACTATATATTTGACCTAAACTAAATAACTAAATACTATTCTCTTAAACTTAGCCATTGTACTGATTTGGAAGGACAAGTTAAAGACACATCCCTCACAACTGGTGCTTACACAACCAAAGAGAATATAGCATAAAATAGATACCATCTTGTTGAGATTTTAAAGAAATTCTCTTACACAGATGATATTACTCTTCATTGTTTGCTGCCTCACTCCTCCTTAGTGTTGATAATGGAAAGTAACTGTATATTAACAACAAAGGCTATCACTGATATTTTAATGTTTGAAAGACTTAAAAATGTAGCCCAAGAATTATGTCAAAAGTATTATAGTCAAATAATCTGCTATGCTTTTCATTTGCTAAAAAAATAAATAAAACATAATAAAAGTACTGCAATGTCCTGATTTTAGTAAACATTTATATTAGGTACTAACCAGCAAAATTCTGGAATTTTTCTCTTCTTAACAGAAAGAATCATTCTAAATTTCAAGAGGCTAAAGATAATGCCTTTGAAGCTAACATTCTATATCACTGCAGAGAAATGTGAATCCATTTCATTATTGCCTTGTGGAATTGTCAGAAATGCTACCCATGTAATGTAAGTGGCATTAGAAACAATGACAATCTAGAAACAATAAGCACACCTTTACCCATATCTTGGTCTCTAAATACCATTCTCCAATAAAAGAGAACAGGGTTCCTTAGAAAAATGGTTGATTCTAGAGTTGGGTATAGAAAATATAAGATGAGCCTGGAATCTCCTGTGATGCCAGCATGTAAGAAAAATCTTAAAAGTAAAGGTCAGCAGCTTATTAAAAGAATACAGATGCCAAACTAAAAGAGTACTAATGGCTAAAGCTAGAACAACTTGAGCAGCAAAATAAATAACGACTGTTATATTTTAACTCACAGAATATAATAAATAACCCAAACTTCATTATGATACTTTTTAAATGGGGGAAAAGGGATGGCTCTTCCTTACACTAGAATTCCAATTAATAAATGTAGAAGGAAAGAAGGAAATAGAAAAATCACAACAGGCAAATACTACAGAAGTAACTGTTACAGACAAGATCCACCAATGGATGCTAAAATTAGGGGGAAATGTGAGGCAAAACATTTGCATAGTCAACAATCTCCCCCAAGATATTTACTAATCCCAAAGAAAAAGTCAATAACTATACAGTGGAGAAACCCAGCAGACACCACCTTAGCCAGGTGATCACCAGTAGTAAGACATACTAACATCATGAGCACACTGACATTATGCACAGAGGACATAACCTCAGTTTGGTGGATTCCCTGCCAAAAATGTATGACCTTATTCCACTTGTGAAAAAATGTCAAACAAACCCAGGAACATTCTACAGAACAGTCTTCCAAAGTGCCAAGTCATGAAAGAAGGAAAAACTAAGGAGTACAGTGGAGGAGATGAAGTAAACTAAATATAATATACTGAGAGGATCCTGTAACAGAAAAATACAGTAGAAAAGCTGGTGGATTCAAATAAGGACTGTAGTTCAGTTAATAGTATCATACTTCCAGTAGTGTAAACTTCCAGGTTTTGATTAATTTTACTACGGTTACATAGCATGTTACATAGTGTGGTTACATAGTACTGCTAACATAAGGGAAAGCTAGGTAAGTTGCGTACAGGATTTCTCTGTACCATTTTTGTAACTTCTTTACATCTAAAATGAATTTAAAATAAAACATTTTAAAGAAACATTAAAAAGGTACAGGTGGAATTACAGCACCATTCAACTATGAAGACAAAAACAGAACAGCAAACAAAAGCATGATTTTGCTCCATGACTGCACCTCCTCCTCTGCACCCTGCTCACACTGCCCACACAGAGAGGCAGGAGATGGAGACTAGAGGGAGGTGGTGGAGAAGGAAATTACACACAGCTAGTAGGAAAGAGAAGCATGTACTATAACAATTTTCTGAAGGCCCACCCCTGATGTTAGGGAAGAAGACTCACATATTATTCACAAAAGCCATAAAGATTACTGTCAGGTGAAAGAAGAAATAAAGGTTTGTGGGTGGGGAGAGCAGGGGTAATGGGAGGGAGGAAAAAAATGATATTCATCTGCTAAGAAGATTTTATAATGTTTTTATTTGTGTAGATGATGGAGAGTAATCATTTAGGGAAATGGCTAGAATCTGAAACTTTATCAATACCTTCACAATGTATTATTTTGGTCAAATAATGTAAATATTGTTTTCCTTTAAAAAGTATTATACTGATAAATCAGTCATGTCTATAAAAAAGTCAAAGTTAACTTTCACATTTGCTTTTCATCTTTACAAGTATATTTTTCAATTAGCCTCATGACTTCAAACTCACACTTTACAAAAAGGACGACCTGCACTCCAGCTTTAACATTATTTCAACATATAAAGAATAATGTACAACAAATGTCCCTGTGAATAATCACACTGAAGAGACATAAGGAATCCAGGGCACTCAGAGGAGGAGGACAATCTGACAGAGTAGAGAGAACATGGGCCTTGGAGTAAGATGGACCTGAGACTAAACCTGAACTCTGGGACTTAACTGACTCCTGGATCCTAAGCGATCTTTAACTATCTTGCCTGCAAAATGGCAAAACTATCACTTAACTCACTTAATTGTAAAGATTAACTTAGGTAATTGAACATAAAATGTTTGTCCTATGGAAAAATCACTCAATAAATATCATTAGTTCTTTCTACCCTTCTCTATTTCACTGCTAAAGAGGTGTTCTCTGAAAACATACCGATTGAAGTTAATGTCTGGGTAACTGGAATACTCCGATTTCATCTTAGCATTTCGCCGTGGAAATGTGCAGAAGAAAGCATTAGCTAAAAGACTGGCAATCTGTTCCTGTGACATTGTGATGGAATGATTCATCTTCTGTTTTAGGAGTGGTATTGGCTGACAGAGGAAACAAAAAACACAGACAAGAAGAACAATAATTAGTTTAGCAATTTCAAAAGCAGAGGCACCAAATTGCATTTACTAAATTAAGGCAGGAATTATTTCAGGCCACTCTTGAATCCTTAAATCAGCAATACTGTTGAAGTCAAGGGCAGCTCATCAAGGATGATTGGAAAAATGTACTCATTTGACAAACAGCAGATTTCTAATCAATAATGACAGTGAAGAGAACACAAACTTTATTTATTAGTGAAAAACAATATTGCTTTAGCAAGTAAGAAGCAAAAATACATTACCCATGTAATGAAAAATTAAAACAAAGAAACAGAAAAATGCAATGCTGAGTTTAGCTATTACTACATATTCCAAATTTGGTTTTCACTTATAGTAAAAATTTTTGGCCATAGCAATTTTTCTATTTTAGTCCTAAATAAAATGATCTAAGGAAAACACATCAATAAATAAGTCTTTTCCTTCTACTTCTGAATCACCCTTCACATCAACAATTTCTTTACGAGACCCAAATATAATTTTATTAAAACAATTAATGGAATACATGTATACATGTGTATAGGGACTTATGTATAATTTGTAAGAAACAGGCATTTCCTACATAATTCTAAGTCAAGGAAGATGCAGGACATTTTTCCTTCAACTTTGTAATGTCTGAAATGTCTTCCAGTTGTACCAAACCCAAATTCACTGACTGTTTATTTTCAGTACAATCCACAGGATCTGAGTATTATGTTCAGTGAGTTTTTTGTATTGTAAATGTTTAAACTATGTTTTTAAAGACATGTTGGTAAAGACAAAGACCAACTGCTACTTTATGTGTCCGTTTTTCAGTTTCAAAATGCTCCAACATAAAATTTAGAGATGCTTCTCCTTTTTTCAATGTGACCCAGAACTAAGAATCCTGGGTATCTACATTCATCTCAAACCAGTGTGCAGAGAGAATTGCCCTGGTCATTTCTCAGGAATCAATACCCAACATGACACCAAAGAAAGGCAGGCAAGACAAATCACAACTGTAGTGCTGTAACAATGAACTTTTTTCTGCATAACAGAAAATACACATCATTCCTAGCATAAGAGTTTGCTAGAAAAAAAAAAGTTAAATTGCAACTTAACTATTTCTCTTGGGAAAATACAAAGGTAGACAAACAAGGAAAATGTTAAGAATTTATTTTCATACAGCATCCCCATTTCTATGAGAAAATAGCTCATATTGATCTCTATTTCCCATCCTATACATTTATTTATAGCCCAGCAATGAATTTTGAAAAGGTGGTTTTGGTAAGAAGTGAGTTTCAACTACCATTTATCAAGTTATCCACAAAAATTACTTAAAAAATTAATGGTGATACATGATTCACGGACTTTAAGCATAAGTTATTTTGCCCCCCATATAACCAAATACTATAATTTAAAATAGAATAAATATAAATTATTTCTGTTTTCTTGGTGAGGAGAAATGTCCTGACCGCTCATACTTGGGGAAAACTACAAGATTTAAATCTTTTCATCAAGCACTCAGCTATGTAAGAGACTGGTTAATATGAACCAATATCTTTCAAAAAGCTCATGTCCAAAATTTAATTTCCTTTTCATAAATCTACAATTAACTCTAGATTTGGCCTAGAGAATGTTGATGTGATTAATTATTACATAATAACATATGCAATTTAACTTGCCAAAGATACATTTTGACATCAAATAAACTGTTAACTTTTACAGCAGAGATTTATTTTTCAATAGAGAACAGAGCACAGAATTAAAATGTTCTCCCCATTAGTACACCAATGGAAGAAGAAAGTTGTTTAAAGCCACAACAAAATGTTAGGGAACCACTAGTTTGATTTTGGTTCTACAGCGTGACTTGTTATTGCTTATAAATTTCTATGCATTTGAAGATACATCTCATAAAATAAAATACAGAAACTTTCTTTCCTAAGCATGAGGGGAAGAGAAGATTTAAGTAATTGGTGTCTACAGGCTATACACTGTCAAGTATGAACCACACACTGAATTCCAAAAGCATTTAGTTAAGCACCATGTTAAAAATGGGGATGCAAAGAGGCTCTCCCTTCAAGGAGAGTATCATCTAGTAGGAGGAGACATGTAAAGACATAAATTAAAAAATAATGTTCTAAATATGATGAGTACTACAGTAAGGTTTCACTTGGTTGGGCAGTAGTCAATTCTTTGCAGAGAAAATAAGATAGGCAGACCCTAATAGGTAATGAGAGATTTTACTAGATAAGGAAAACAGCAAGGAAGAAAAGAAAAAAGAATGAACATGAAACATAAGCAAATAATGACTAACATAAACAAAAAAATGAGTTTTAAAATATATTTTCTCTGACCAACAGAAAAACTTGAATTTCAGACACAATGCATTAATGAGGTGAAACTGAAGTTACATAAAATAGGAAATACCTCAGTAAAATGCTAACAAATATGGCACACTAAAGAACATTCAATGGTTCTCAACTGAAGGTGACATGACCCTCAGGCATTTGGACATGTTTTTTGGTTGTCCCAGTGACTGTGCTTGCGGTTTTTGGGGTGTCCTAGTGACAGACTGCAATGTGCAAGATTATCCCACACATTCAGAAATGATTCCACCCCAAATGTCCCTAAGGCCTCTCTGGAGCAACAGTCTTAACAGACCCCTGGCTACATCCGTGCAACAAGGGGAATGGCCTGGAATAAAAGACAAAGGAAACGTCAAGCCACTGTTGTGAGAACATTATGAAGAACAAAACAAAAATCTCTTTACGGTAGTTTAAAAATATGTCCACAGATTCTTTTTTACCTCCTCCTTTTAAGAAATACAGTCCGTTCCTAATTACAACCCTTAAATAGAATTAGTGCCTCATATCAAATTTACCGAGTATCATAATTCTTCCAAGTGGTAAAGATACCTCAAGACAAATGCTGGGCATAGAAGCCACAGGGCATAAATATGCAAAGAAGTAAAAAGCTAACCATTTCAAACAATAAGGCTTCCCTCTCACTTACCAACTTCACATTTCCCTGTATGGCCCCGGAAGATGACTGGTTAGCCAGAGACGGGTAAGATTCCTCAAGGGAGGAACAACCTAAGACAGGCACAGTTGCAGGGGGGCCATCAGGTGAGAAATTGGGGATCAACAGAGGTGAGGCTTAGAACCTCACCCCCCCGTTCTGAGAGAAATCTTCTGCATACGTGGATGTTTTATTGCCCTGGTCTAGCTTGGATTAACACATAGTCTACAGGCACACACCTGATCATCTACATTTGCTCTCTTACAACACTAAACTATGTTTTCTACCTTTATCTTGTATCTACCTACCACTTCAGCATTTTATTAAAAATAATAATAATAAAGAGAGAAATGTGGTATCCACATATAAATCAAGTATAAAAACCAAATGAGTATTCATATTTGAACTGACTGTTTATAGTTCATAATGCATGAGCAAAACCGAAAGTTTCTGTGATGACTGCCCTTGTACTGTTCACTATGTAACTTATTCATTATGTAAGAATTTGTTCTACATGTAAGAACTTGTTTGTTATGCCTCAGAAGACTGGAGACTGACGAAAATTAGGCTTGGGGTGGATTAATGATTGTGCATTGAGCATTGACTCCCCTATACAGAATTTTATTGTCGTTAACAACCATTTGATTAATAAATATGAGAGATGCCCTCACAAAGGAAAAAAAAAAAAAAAAAAAAGGACAGACTTCCAATGGTAAAATAAATAAGTAACCGGGATGTAATGTATAGCATAAGGAATATAGTCAAGATATTGTAACAGCTTGGTAGGGTGATAGCTGGAACCTAGAATTGTGTATATAAATGTTTTACCACTGTGTTGTACACTTGAAACTAATGTAATGTAATACTGTGCGTCAACTACCCTTCAATAAAAAATAATTATTTAAAAAAAAAAAAAAAGAAAAGAAATACAGTCCGATTACTTTCTTCTTGAGTGTGGGCTAGATTTAGTGACTGACTTCTAATGAACAGAAAAGCAGTGGAAGTGCCAGTAAGTGCCTTCAAAAGCTAGGCCAAAAAAGGCACTGTGATTTCTTGCTTTCTCCCTTGGGCTGCTTGTTCTAGGGAAGCTAGCAAACATGTTAGGATACTCCATCAGTCCATGAAGAGGCCCATGGCAAGAAACTGCGACCTTCTGCCAACAGCCATTGCATGAGCCAGCCTAGAAGCAGCCCCTCCAGTCTCAGTCAAACCGTTAGACTGATGCTGGTTTGGTCGACACCCTGACTACAACCACAGTAGATACTGAACGAGAACCACTCAGCTAAGCTGCTCCCAGATTCCTGACGGACAGAAACTATGACGTTATAAATGTTTGGTGGTTTTAGCCATTAGGTTTTGAGGCAATTTCTTATGTAGCAATAAATAATTAATATACACCAAGCAAAACGAAATAATGCCAGATTCTTTCTTTCATTTTTAAAAGTTAAGAAAGTGCCATGAGCTCAACTGCTATATAATATATCACTTTGCTGGGAGGGAGGGGATTGGGGGGGGGGGCATTAAGCCATCTAGAAGATAAATAAAATGTTCTAAATCCATTAGTATGTCTTGAAACAATGACTACTTTTTTGTTTTTTAAGTTAGAGACTGTTTAAACAAGAAGAGAAAAACAAAGTCTGGGCAAGCACACTTTAATGTAAACCGGAGCTTAGAAATTGAATGCTGCATTTTTAATGTCCTTTCCTAGCACTCTTGCTAGCCTGTGACCTTTCCCTTGCTGTAACAAAACTCTTTGGTCTCCCATCTCTCTCTTCTCTCTCTCTGGTGATTACAATTTAAGGAAAATTCAACTGTAAGGCTCACGAAAGGTACTGAGGAAGAAGTTATTTCTACTAACCTGGGTGCATATATTTGGCAGACAGAGTGCAATTTTTACCATATCAGGCAAAATGGATTGATATAAATGTTGAGCTTCTGCTTCTTCAAGTACCTAAAAATGATTAAAACATGTTATCAGTGAAGAATAATCAATAAATGTTTGTTATGAAATTAAATTACGTACCTGCTTTTCATAGGATCCCATAATAAGGCACATTATCAGCATCATCTAACACATGTAAAGGTACATCAGCAGGTGCTCTAAGGTAAACCTACAAATAAATGTAGGCAATTCTCCTTAATGCCCTCTGAAAACTAAGTATCCCAAATAGCAAATATATCTCGCATTGATAGTCACAATTAAATTAAACACTTGCAAATAAAAAACAGTACATTCTGCCCTTGGTTACAACTAAAAACTACTAGACAACCAAGGACTCTCTTAGAAGCCCTCAAGGATCCACCTAACTTCAATGGTCTGTAACTTTAAAAAATCACAATGAAAGCCATACTAATTATTTCAGAGCATATTGTATCAAATCTAACCTCTTGAGTAGTAAACAATGAGATTTCTGATGGCCTTAGAATTTTCCATTTTTTAGGAAATGTCAAACCGTTAGACTCTTGGGAAGTTAAAAATCACAATTACCATATAACTTAAAGCACAACAAAGACAACATTCATAGCTTACTTTTGTCTCTTAAAATTTCTCATCTCTACAAGGCTTTAGATGCTACATTAAGCCTTTTAATCCAATTTCTAAACATCAGGGTACTTCTATATCAGAACTAGACCCCAAATGATCTGGCCTCTACTCCATGGCTCTCCCCAGTTCCCTATATAACCAGTGATTGACCATTCACAAATATCTACAGATTTCCTTTCCTATTAGAATATAGATATTCTCCAATATCTGTAGATTTCCTTGCTTTACTGAAAGGTATATCCATTCATCTATCTATAGCTGGACAGGGTATATGTGTATAAATACAAAAAGTAAAAAATGTAACTGGCATTCACTTTGGTTTTATAGGGAATTTCTAACACCAAGAATTTTCTTTATACCAAAGATCTGAAACCCCTGCTTGCCTCCCTCTATAAATAAGAATGGTAGAAAAACTGGTATTCAGAATGAATACAAACATAGTAGCAATTCTGGAGTTTGGGATTCAATTAATCATAGGTACACAGAAAACTAAGCAAGTAAACAACACAATTATTAATTCCAAGGAAAATAAAAAGTTGTACAAGAATGGAAAAGCAACCACATCTTAGATATGAATAGCATTTTCTACCATCCTACTAACAGAATATTGATCTAACTGAAATAAATATGACAACTAGAGTGGGAAAATGGGGAAGCAAACATAAGGCCTGTGTCAGTGATGACAGGGGAAGTGAATGATGGCTAAATCCTTATGTTCTGTAGTGGGAAGTTAATATATTTTTAAAAAAAAGAGCTAGCCTAAAGTAGTCAACTGTCTGCTTCTTCATTATATGCCTCTTTAACTCTAAGGAAAATAAAAACTAAGTTAAAAAATTATGTTCATATAAGTCATTCTATTGTTTTAAAGATACACATTAAGGATATTTGCTTTCCTAAACCTGAAAATGCCTAATATATATTAATGCATTTGTTTAAAATGTTCCAAGTCTTCTTACTTATAATTTATCTCTTTGCTTTTCAAAACACTTTATTTGGAAATAACTATAGACTCACAGGAAGTTGTGAAAATAGTATAGAGGTCCAGTTTACGCTTCAATTTCCCTTAATGGTTACATTTTATATAACTGTGGCACAATATCAAAACCAGGAAATTAATACTGGTACAGCATAGTGTATTGTTCTGTGCTATTTTATCATGTGTACATTTGTGTAACCATCACAAAATCAAGACACAGTACTCTTCCACTACAAATCTCTCATGTTACCCATTTATAGTCACAACCCTCCTGCTTCCAATCATTCCTAAGCCATAGCAATCACTAATCTGTTTTCCATCTCTATAATATAGTTATGTTATATAAATGGAGTTACACAGTATATGTCCTTTTAAGATTGACTTTTTTCTTCACCCTGAGATCTACTTAAGCTGATTCAAGTATCAACAGTTAATGTCTTGTTATTGATGAATACAATTCCATGGTACAAATATACCCACAGTTTGTTTAACCATTCACCTACTGAGGGGGCATTTTGGTTGTTTGCAGTTTCGGCTGTTACAAATAAAGCTGCCTTTTACATTCTTCTTACCAATATCATTATATCTGAGATGATTTCTTATAAATCAGCATGTAGTTTGGCATTCTGTTTTTCACTCCACTCTGTAAATCTTGGTCTTTCAACTGGCAAAATTAGACCATTAACATTTAACTGTTGATATGTTAGAACATTTTCAATTATTTTCTATTTATGTTTCCTTTTTCCATCCTTCCTGTGGATTACTTGAACATTATTTTAGAATTCCATTTTTGTCTTATGTGTTTTTAAGTACATCTCTTTGAATAGATTTTTAATTGGCAGTTTGAGGCATAACATTATATAAAACATCACAGACCACTGGTGTCAACATCTTCTTACTTCCAATGTAGTATATAAACTATACCTTTCCTTAGGTCTCTTTACCCTCTCCCATTTATAATACAATTGTCTTTAGTATTTCCCTACATACACTGAGGACATTAAACAGTGTTTTAGTTTTTGAAAACAGTGAAAGAGAAAATGTCACAAAAAATTTAGAAAACTCAAGAAGAAAAGTCATTTTAATTTTACTCCTACTGATGTTCTTTCTTCCTTTCTAGTGTTCTAAGATCCCATCTTTAATCATTTCTTTTCTGTTTCAAGAAATTCCTTTAGACATTCATTTAGGATGGCCTACTAATGACAAATTTTCTACCCTTTCCTTCATCTGAGAGCATCATTGTTTATTGTCACTCCTGAAGAATATTTTCACTGAATATAGAATTCTGGGTTGACAGTTCCTTCCTTTCAGTGCTGCACAAATACTGTTATCACCTTTCTGGCCTCCATATTTTCTGATGAGAAATCCAGTGTCATTCAAATTGCTTTTTCCCTATAGGCAAAGTGTCATTTCTTTCTTGATGCTTTCAAAACTTTTTTCCTTGCCTTTAGTTTTAAAAAGCTTGACTATAATATGTCTTGGCATGGATTTCATTGGGTTACCTTCTATGAAGTTTGCTCAGCTTCTTGAAACAATAGGTTTAGATTTTTTGTCAAATCCAGAAAATTTTTAGCTCTTATTTCCAGTATTCAGTTACTATTTTGAGTATTTTTTCAGCCCTACCCTCTTTCTCCTCTTCTTTCAGGCCTATAGATCTCTATTTTCTTTCTGTTTTTAAGATTAAATAATTCGGTTTTTCTTTTTAAAGTTCACTGATTCATTCCTCTGTCATCCCATTTCTCCACTGAGCCTATCCATTGAGTTTTTTAAAAATTTTAGTTGTTGGGGGAGAAAAAAGATGGCAGCATGGGAAGAAAGGCAGAAACTTCCTCTCCAAACCACATATGACATGAAAATACAGCAAATACAACTAACCCTGAAAAAGCAACCCAAAAATTGCAACAGACTGCTTACATCTAGAGAAAAAAGCAGACCTCACAGAAAAAGGTAAGGTAGCAAAGCCACGATCCAGTGGGACCCAAGCCCACCCTTGACCCCAGCTCACAGGCAGGAGGAAGAGAAATGAAGTGGGGAGGGAGTAGAAGCCCAGGTCTGCTAAATATCCACCCCTGGAAATCTCCAGGAGCACAAACCCACATTACAGGGTGCTCTGGAGATTAGAAGGGCTGGAAAGCAAAGACAAGCAGAATACTCAGAGAGACAGATTCCAGCCACTTGTGGAGAACAGGTACCTGCAACTGGCCACTATGGTACAAAAGAAACGGGAGGCACTTTGAAATACTTCTCAACAGTGAGAGGGGTACTAAAGGGGTAAGGATTACACAGAACTTGCTGCTCAGGAGAAAGGACAGGTGGACAAAATCATCCCACACATTCAGCCCACCAGGTTGGGAACTTTATGGAACTCCAGACGCTCCAGCCCCCTGCTGGCAATGCAGTGCTGAGGCCCCCCACTGTGATATGTAGCCTGCTGCTCCTTCCTCCTGGCAGGAACCACTCTGCACACCAGCTGCCCCCACTATTGTGTCAGGCCAGCCAGAAGCAGGCCCAGCCTATGGCACCTACAGGGGTGTAACATAGAAGCTGCTTCTTGCATGCTAGGCCCACTGGCCCTGACAGTGGAGGCAGTGCACTGCAGCAAGAAAGCAGGAAAGAGCTCTTTCCTCCTGTCAGGCAGTGATTCTGCTCACCTGTGACCCCTGCCATCACTCCAGGGGATGAGCAGCTCCAGAAAATAGAGCTTCTGGGCATTACAGGGCACCACCTACACAAAGTCATTATTCTTTATTATTCATTACAAATACGAAACGGCAAAGAGCCTGGAACAAACCAAAATCCCACAAACACAAGAAAGAGGGTGAAGTGAAACTGAAATCACCAATCTTCTTGCTAAAGATTTCAAAATAAAAATCATAAACATGCTCACAGTGCTACAGAAAAATATTAAAGATTTCAGGGAGGACTTCAAGAAAGAGATAGAAACTTAAAAAAAATAGATGATCTCAAATTAAACATACAATGGAGGTATTTAAAAGCAGATTAGATGAGGTAGAGGAGAGGGTAAATGAAATAGAAATTAGAGAACAGGAATAAAAAGAAACTGAGGCAAAGAGAGAAAAAAGGATCTCTAGGAATGAAAGAATAATAAGGGAACAGTGCAACCAATCCAAATGGAAAAATATTTGCATTACAGGGATACCAGAATAAGATGAAAGAGAAGAAGGGATAGAAAGTCTCTTTGAGGAGGTAATTGTCTCTCAGGCCATGGAGGTGCACAGATCTCCCAACACAAGGGACCCAAGGAAGACGACACAAAGACATATAATAATTAAAATGGCAAAGATCAAGGATAAGAACAGAGTATTAAAAGCAGCCAGAGAGAGAAAAAGATCACACATAAAGGAAAGGCCCCCAGGCTATCATCAGACTTCTCAGCAGAAAGCTTATAGGACAAAAGGGAGTAGCATGATATATTCAATGATATAAAACAGGCCCTCCAAACAAGGATACTCTATGCAGCAAGATTATCATTTAAATTTGAAGGAGGGATTAAACAATTTCCAGATAAGCAAACTTTGAGGGAATTTACCTACCACAAACCATCTCTACAGTGTATTTTAAAGGGACTGTTCTAGATGGAAGTCCTCCTAAGGCTAAATAGCTGTAACCAAAGAAAATAAAACCATAGTAAAGGAAATAGACAAATTAATTACTAAGCAAATGCAAAATTAAATCAACTACCCATAAAATCCTTCAGTGGATACACAGAGTATAGAACATGACACCTAACAGATAAAGAGTGGAGGAGGAGGAAGAAGAAGGAAGGAGGAAAAAAAAAGAACCTTTAGATTGTGTTTGAAATAGAACAATAAGGGAGTTAAGTTAGATGGTTAGATAGTAAAGAAGCTGCCCTTGAATCTTTGGTAACCATGAATCTAAAGCCTGCAATGGCAAAAAGTACATATCTATCGAGAATCACCCTAAATGTAAATGAACTGAATGCACCAATCAAAAGACATAGAGTTACAGAATGGATAAAAAAACAAGACCCATCTATATGCTGTTTACAAGAGACTCACTTCAAACCCAAAGACATACACAGACTAAAAGTGAAAGGATGGAAGAAGATATTTCACGAAAATAATAGGGAGAGAAAAGCAGGAGTTGCAATTAGCAAACCAAATTTAAAAATACATAAAAAAGATCATCTATCATGATCAAGTGGGATTTATTCCAGGAATGCAAAGATGGTACAATATTCGAATATCCATCAACATTATACAACACATCAACAAAAAGAAGGGGAAAAAGCACATGATCATCTCCATACATCCTGAAAAAGCATTTGACAAAATGTAACATTATTCATGACACAAACTCTAAAAAAAAAATGGGTTAGAGGGCAAGTACCTCAACATATAAAGGTCATATATGACAAACCCATAGCCAACATCATACTTAACATCAAGAGGCTGAAAGCTTTTCCTCTCTCCCCACTTTTATTCAACATAGTTCTGGAGGTCCTAGCCACGGCAATCAGACAACACAAAGAAATAAAAGGCATCCAGATTGGTAAGGAAGAAGTTAAACTGTCCCTGTTTGCAGATGACATGATATTGCATATAAAAACCCTAAAGATTCTACCCCAAAACTACTAGAATTAATATCTGAATTCAGCAAAGTTGTAGGATGCAAAATTAATACACAGAAATCTGTTGCACTCCTATATAGTAACAATGAACTAGCAGAAAGAGAAATCAGGAAAACAATTCCATTCACAACTACATCAAAAAGAATAAAATACCTAAGAATAAACCTTAACCAAAGAGGTGAAAGACCTATACCCTGAAAACTACAAGACACTCATGAGAGAAACTAAAGAAGACACCAATAAATGGGAATATATCACGTGCTCATTGATAGGAAAATTAATATTGTCAAAATGGCCATCCTGCCTAAAGCAACCTACAGATTCAATGCAATCCCTATCAAAATACCAACAGCATTCTTCAACAAACTAGAATAAATAGTTCTAAAATTCATATGAAACCACAAAAGACCCCAAATAGCCAAAGAAATCCTGAGAAGGAAGAATAAAGCTGGAGGGATTATGCTCCCTAACTTGAAGCTCTATTACAAAGTCACAGTAATCAAGACAATTTGGTACTGGCACAAGAACAGATCCATATATATCAAGGAACAGAATAGAGAGCCCAGATATAAACCCAAGCATATACGGTCAATTAATATACAATAAAGGAGCTATGGATATACAATGGGAAAATGACAGCCTCTCCAACAACTGGTGTTGGCAAAACTGGACAGCTACATGTAAGAGAATGAAACTGGATTATTGCCTAACTCCATACACAAAACTCAAAATGGATCAAAGACCTGAATGTAAGTCATGAAATTATAAAACTCTTAGAGGAGAACATAGGCAAAAATCTCTTGCATATAAACATGAGCAACTTTTCCTGAACGCATCTCCTCAGGCAAGGGAAACAAAAGCAAAAATGAACAAAAGGGATTACATCAAATTAAAAAGCTTCTGTACAGCAAAGAACACCATCAGTAGAACAAAAAGGCATACTACAATATGGGAGAATATATTTGTAGATGACATATCCGACAAGGGGTTAACATCCAAAATACACGAACAATTCACATGCCTGAACACCCAAAAAGCAAATAACCAAATTAAAAAATGGGCAGAGGATCTGAACAGACACTTCTCCAAAGAAGAAATTCAGATGGCCAGCAGGCACATGAAAAGATGCTCCACATCACTAATTATCAGGGAAATGCAAATTAAAACCACAATGATATATCACCTCACACCAGTTAGGATGGACAACATCGAAAATACAAGGAACAACAAATGCTGGTGAGGATGTGGAGAAAGGGGAACCCTCCTACATTGCTGGTGGGAATGTAAACTAGTTCAACCACTGTGGAAAGCAATACGGAAGTTCCTCAAAATACTAAGAATAGAAATACCATTCGACCCAGGAATTCCACTCCTAGGAATTTACCCAAAGAAAACAAGATCCCAGATTCAAAAAGACATATGCACCCTTATGTTTATCACAGCCTATTTACAACAGCCAAGATATGGAAGCAACCCACGTGTCCATCAGTAGATGAATGGATAAAGATGTGGAACATATACACAATAGAATATTATTCAGCCCGAGAAGCAAACAAATACTACCATTTGCAACACGGATAGAGCTAGAGGGTATTATGCTTAGTGAAGTAAGTCAGGAGGTGAACGACAAGTACCAAATGATTTCACTCATTTGTGGAGTATAACAACAAAGCAAAACTGAAGGAATAAAACAGCAGCAGATTCATAGGCTCCAAGAAGGGACTAGTGGTTACCAAAGAGAAAGGGACTGGGGAGGGAAGAAGGGAGGGAGAAGGGGATTAAGAGGCATTATGATTTGCACATATAATATAGGTGGCTCATGGGGAAGGCAGTATAATATGGAGAAGACAAGTAGTGGCTCTCTATAGCATCTTACTACACTGAGGGACACTGACTGCAATGGGGTGTTTGTGTGGGGACTTGATAATATGGGTGAATGTTGTAAAAATTTTCATAAGATTGTATATCAATGATACCTTAATAAAAAAAATTTCAATTGTATTTTTCAGTTTTGAAATTTCTACTTGGTTCTTTGTTTCTATTTCTTGCTGGTACTATTTTCTTATTTTTTCAATCAGGTATGTAACAATTCATTAAGGCCTTTTTGTGATGGCTGCTTTACCATCTTTGTCAGATAATTCTAACATCTGTGTTATCTTTGGGTTGGTTTCTGTTAATTGACTTTTTTTTCATTTTATTTGAGATTTTCCTGGTTCTTGGTATGAGTAATTTTTTATTGAAATCTGGACATTTTGGCTATTATGAGACTCCAGAGCTTACTTAAATCTTGTTTCAGAAGGCTTTCTGTGACAGGGGAATGAAAGAGTTGCCTCATTACTGCCAGCTGGAAGTAGAAACTCAGCCTTTGTTGAATCCCAGGACCTGGAGGGAGAAAGGCAACTAGACACCTCTAGAATATGGGTGAGAAGAGTTCAGGCTCCCTACCAGGCCTCTGCTGATACCACCCTGGTGCTGTATCTTTCCTAGAGCCCCACGGACCCCAGCTGGACAGTCTTCCATCCACCTTTTCTTATGTTTATATGGTGTCCAGAGTTTTTAGTTGTATTTAGCAGAAGGGATGGGGAGAAGTGCCTAAATATTTTTAGCCTAAAGACATTTAACCTTAAGTGTCTAAAGAGGCTGACAGCTTGTTTTCCTTTGGGTACCTGTCTCTGTCTTTTAAAATTGACATAAGAGCAGCTGCAGCCATGCTTTACTGACTGTCACAGCTTTAAAATATCACTTATTTTATCTGATAAAGCATTACTGCACTGGACTTCTTTACAACTGTCAGCACTTCAGACCTATGTCTAATGCTGCTCTGGAAATACAAATGAAAACATAAAAAACGTCATTCTAAAACATAACCAACCCAACTATTGTTTGAGATGAAATGCCTAACTTAAAAAGTTAGTGTGATCTTTGACATCTCATATATTATCGGTATCTTTACACAAATCTTACCTTTCACAAGTTATTAATTATTATTAATCTGTATAACACAACCCAAAATATAAGTAGTAAAAGGTTTTTGAAATATAAATCATTTCTTAACTTCAAAAGTAGCAAGAACTTTAAATAGTAAGCATTTATAATACATTACATATTATATTATTTATTATAATGATGATGATGAATATAAGGAAAATAGGCATAACATGGTAAAAAGTTTCATTAAACTCTCCCACAAGTAAAACCCTGCCCTTTATTGGATAGTCTGCATAGATAACTATATGTAGGAAGCATTTCTGCATGTCTGTGTATGTGTATGTATGTGTATGTACTGTCTTTTTATTCTAGTTTCACAAATCAGTTATGTATATGTCTTATTCAGAACTGTTATGAGTTTCAAAACTATGCTATTTCCTCATCTCTCTCTTTAGACTACAGATCTGTTTATTCATTTAACTGGGAAGTAAACAAATATTTGAGTATTTATACTGTTCCAGACACTGTGTCGGAATGAATATGTGACCATAAGCAATAATAGACAGACAATGACCTCATGAATCTCACAGCAGAAAGCCTTATGCTCTTTCCACAACCCCTCAGTATATCAATACTAACCCTGAAAGATAATTAATGCAGTCTTATCACAGTAATTGTGGAGAGGGCTCCTTTTCTTCCTTCAGCATATAAAAACATGGACAAACTACTGAAATAGAGTACTAAATTTGTCAAATGTCAAAATAATTATGAATGATTTAAGTACCTAGAATCATGCAAATAGTTTTTATTTTCATTTTTTCATAGAATACTTAATCAGCTAAAACTATATCTATGACCTCTGCTCTAACACTAAAGACATATTCATACATAATAAAGTACAGTGCCTGACACATTGAACTAATGACTACTGAACTTTGCATAAGTGAAATTTATAACTCATAAAATCAGAAAACTAGTGTCATTTTATTAAAAGAGAAAATGTCCATAGATCTACTTCTTCAAACAGTTCATAGCAAACATCTTTTTAACAGTGACCAATCACAATTCAATTAATATAATGAACACCTCAAGCCACTCCATTTTATCTATTGGTCTAAACCTAGTTTAATCCTAGTAAAATTTTGAAGTTACTAATAATTTTCTTTAATGAAAATTTTCAAAATAATTTATAGAGTCTAGAACATTAAATTTTATTAAGCAACTTTTCAATATAAAAAGTGCATCACAGCCTAAAATCTAAATGAAGAGGATAAAACTCATAATCCTGTGATACTAAAATTAATATAATCACTTAAGTTTATGATACATAGGTGTTTTTCTTCTTAAACAGAAATAACTTGAAATTATGTTGCTCAAACAATCTTGTATATTTTTTTCATCTAACATGACAACAAAAGAATTGTCTCTTTGCTACACTGTCTTCATAAACATCACAAGAAACACAATTTTTTAAAAAGTCATGCATTTTCACTGTAGGAAATTAACATAAACAAAAAGAAAATAAGTATCACTCATCAATCCACTATTAAGATATCCATGGCTAACATTTTGGGATATATCTTTCCAGACTACTATCTATTAATGTCTGTTTTTTGTTTTCATTTACATAGTGGATATTTTTCCATGTAAATAAATATAACCCTGTATCACCCTTTTTAATAGCTGGGTATTATTCTACTATTTGGACACACCATAGTTTATTTTCCTAATTCTCTTATGATAGATTTGCAAGTTATTGCCAATTTTCCACTATTATAATTACCATTGCAATAACTATCCTTCTACATACATCTTTGTGCACCTATCTGAATACCTCTACAAGTAAAAATGCTGTATTAAAACACAGACTTTTTTTTTAAGGTTTTTTAATATATGTTGTCCAATCACCTTCAAGAAAGGTCCTATCAATTTATATTCTGGTACTATATAAGGAAGTACTCAACTCCATACCTCACTACAGCATATTCTCACATTCTTATTATATTTCCAAAAAGATAGGCTAAAAGGACACATCCCTATTATTTTAATTTGGTCCTTTAATTACATACAATGAACTTTTTATCTCCATGTGTATAAAAGCCCCTCGGTGATGAGTCTTTTTTCCATTAATTCTTAAGTAATATGTGAATGCATTCCTGCCTTAAAAAATGTTAATCAATTCAGATGCAGTCAAAGCTCTCCCTGATCACAAATTCCTAATTCCAAATGACTTCTCAGACATAAACAGATGTGTATCTCCTTCCCAAACTTCTTCTGAGCATTTATAAATATGTGCATATAGAAGTTTAGCTTTCTGTTAATTTTTTTAGTTAAATGGTATACTGTATTTTTCTGAAAGTGTTTTTGCCTTAAGAGAAAGCCATAGAGTTCTTTCCATGTAGTAGAATAACAAATGTTACACAGTATTTCCCAGTATGGATGTCCAGTAATTTTTTTTAACCTTCTCTATTGATGGTAACTATTTTTCCCAACACTATTGAAAAAGTTTAAAAATATGGCAAAGTTGAAATAACTAAAAATTGAACACCCATACACTCACTAGTTTCAATAATTAACATTTTACTATATTTACTTTTGTTACGTATCTATCCTTCCATCAACACATTTTTTAAGGCATATTTAAATTGGAGGCATTAATACATTTCACCCCATCACTTCAGTTTACATACCAATAACTAGTTAAATATTTGCTTAGGTTTTTTTCAAGGTAAAATTTACATTCAATGAAATAAACTAATCTTAGGTGGTATACTTAAGTGGTATACTACCATTCAATGAGTTTTTACAAATGTATACACTTCAATAGCCCAAACCCCTATCAAAATACAGCAGGTTATCATCACGCTAGGAAGTTCTCTCACACCCCTTCCTAGGCAACTCCTGCCCCCACACTTGAGACTACCATTGTTCTAATTTATTTATTTTTATTAGTTTTGCCTCTTGTACAACTTCATGTAAGCATAGGACACATATTTTTTTATGTAAGGCTTTTTTTTCCCTCAGCACAATGTTTTTGAGATACATCTATGTTGTGTGTAGCAGTGATTTTGTTCCTTTTTGTTATTTTATTCCACTACATGAATATACCACAATTTGTGTATTCATTCTCCTGTTGACAGAAAACTGGGCTATTTCCAAGTTTTGGCTATTAGGTAAAGCTGCTATAAACATTCTTCTATACAGGACATTTTGATTACACACATTTTCATTTTCCTTGGGAAGGTATAGAAAGGAATGGAATTAGTGGGCCATAGAGTAGATAAATGTTCAGTTTCCTAAGGAACTGTTAGGCCCTTATCCAATGTGGTACTACCATTTCCAAAGTATGAGAGTTCCAGTTCATATCTCTACCTACATTTGGTAATCTTAGTTTTAGCCTTTCTAGTGCCAGTGTACTAAAATCTCATTCTAATGAGACAATTGGCATTTTCCCAAAAACAAATGACTTTGAGCACTTTTTAATGTCCTAACTGGTCATTTGCATGCCTTTCTTTCTGACGTCTTTTAAACAATTAGCTCCTTTTTTAATAGGGTTGTTTGTCTATTTATTTTTTAACTGTAGTTCTTTATATATTTTAAATACAAGTTCTTTGTTAGATAAACATTTTGCAAATATTTTCTCCCTGTCTTTAGACTATTATAATTTTCTTAATGTTTTGATGACAATTATTTATTAATTTGTTTATTTTATGGTTAATCCTTTCTGTGTCCTATGAAATCTTTGCCTCCCTATAGCTGACAAAGATGCCTTCTTCAAGAGGCTTTATGGTTGTAGCTTTTGCATTCAGAGTTATTTCCTACATATGCTGTAGAGAAAGAGTTGAAGTTCATTTTTCTTCCCATATGGAAATCCAGTTTTTCTAGCGCCATTTATTGAAAGGATGTTTCTTTCTCCCATTGGATTGCTCTGGTACCTTTGTTGAAAATCAAACGGTTGTATAATCATGGATATCTACTTCTGGCTTTACCAATGATCAACTTGATCCTATGCCACTATCACACTATATTAGGCTGCTGTAACTAAGTACCACAAACTGAGTTTAAAACAACAAAAATTTATTCTCTCACACTTTTGGAGGGTAGAAGTACAAAATCAAGGTGCTGCCTTGGTCACACTCCCTCTGAAGGTTCTAGGGAAGAATCCTTTATTGCCTCTTCCTAGCTTCCAGTGGCTACTGGCAATCCTCTGGCCCTTGGCTTTTAGATGCTTCCAACCAATAGTAGCTACTATTATGACAATGATGTCTATTTTACCCTCTGCCTCTTTAACATTTTACTACAGATAAACCACTAATTATGTAAAATCACTTAGTTTGTTATCTCCCTGTGAAGCCTTCCCTGACTTTCCTAATTCCTCCTTCCACCATGACTCTATAGTCACATGGACATACCTATGTTACAGCACTTAATGGCTTATTATAATTATTTATTTACATGTCTTCCTCTTCTCCTTCTCTAATTTGTGAAACACTGCAAAAGAGGATAGTACTTTATTCATCTTGTATTCCAGAACCATGCACAGCATTTAGTACTATTATTTACTGAACAAAGAATTGATGAAAATAAAAAACTCTATTTTATCCTGAAACTATCCCTACAAAACAGAAAAGCATAAGGACATTTGAAGAAACTAAAGCTCAAAAAAAGTAAAGTGACTGCCCACATTCAAAGTTGGTGGCATACACTGGAACTAGATGCCAGGGCTTGTCATCCTAGGCTCACAAGGAAGGATATTTTAGAGAATGGAGCACTGGCCATGAAACTGAAGATAACATTTATTCCCTCTTCTATAATAAGGGTAACTCCAACTCTTGTTTAATTTACAGAGTTATGCAGGCTCAGAGATAACAGTGATTTATGAATTCTAAAGCCCCATATACAAATGCAAAGTATTATTACCTAATGACCAAGTAATTCACAACCTTTGGTGAGGCCTCCTTTCATCACCCCCACATCAATTAGCTGCCACATCCTACTGACTGATCCAGCAGGGCCTTACATATTCATTACTTTCTCTTAATCACTTACTAAACTACCCTGACTCAGCTCCTTATCCAATCTCACCAAGATTACTGCAATAATTTAACTGCTGCCATGCTGCTAGCCCACCTTCAGTTTCTGACCAAGTACACCCTGGTGTGTTCCTGCTCCCTTTGAAAGCCTTCAATGGCATTCTGTTGCCTTTTCAATACAGTACAAAGTCCTTGAACTAATAATTAAGCTATGGGGCCCTAGATGCTTGTCTAGTCTCATTTAGCGTGCGCGACACACACACACACACACAACCTTCTGTGCCTTTTACATATTAGGCAACTCAGCCATTTACTCCTCTTTAGCACCACTGTTCTATGGCTAGAACAGTGATATTCACATGGAACATTCTCAATAAAAATTTTTGTTAACTGATACTTTCTATCACAGGTAATTTTACAAAGTTCATCCTTTTCCTCCTTTCTACTAACTACCAGAATCTCTACTGCTTAGTTCAAATACTAGAGGGCTTTTTCCTTCTTTTTTTTTTTTAAAGAAAAGTAAATTAAACTGCATATGGACTGAGCTTTCTATAACATACCTAAAACTTACTGGAGCTCCCTCTAAAGCTTCCCAAAACTGAGAGACATTCATATTTCAAAAATTAAAAAGAAATAATTTAAGTCATAATTATTAAGATCTTTCAGATCCACCTATTCTTCAGGCATGTTTTCAGACTATTAAAATTAAACGTCAGAGGAAAAAAAAACTACAGCACAAAATTATGTAAGGGTAAAAAAATCAGCTGGAGAAGGTGAATGCTTCTAACATTTATTTGTGTATGACTCAGGCTGACACTCTGAAGAGAAGACTGTGACAGCTTACAAGGAACAAACTCACTCATTCCCCTTAATTTTGAAGGCTCATGCAAGTCTGACAGGCCAGCCGCAGGGTGATCTCTCATGTGTATCACCCATGACAATTATGGCTTCAATAAAAATGTTCTCCAAATTTTAATGAAGTTCAAATGATTCTCAGAAATAACTAGCCTAATATTTTAATATAAGAAGGCATATTTCACTATCCAGTGAGCTAATTTGTGGACCTAAGCAAGACTGCTGCAAAATTTTTAAGGATCAGAAGAGGTAAAAATGAATGTGGTGGCAGAGAGCAGTGATATGAAAGGCTGAGTATGAATGGGTCAGCACTGGTGACACAGAGAAGGTCTTTGCTAAGAAGCCATATGCCGCTGCTATTTCGGTTTGATTTTCCTTTTCAAACAGCAGTTAAGAGTTCCCCTGTGAATTTTCAAAGTGCTACGACTCAAATCTGAGAAGCACTGATAAAAATCACAGATTATAAGCACTTGAATGATTTAAGGATAATACAAAAGAGCCTTTAAAGTATTTGTCCTGTAATTTATACTGGAAATAATCCTATTTGTTATTATATTAATTTGATAGCTGTTTAATAGGGGCTAAATCAGGCTGGTACAGATACTGCCTTTTCCTCCCTATCACTAGTTGCCAGCAGGAGAAAAAAATGGAGAAAGAGAGCTAGGTGATGGATTCTCCTTTTAGTCTTCATCTCTCACACACAGCCAAGCTCTAACAAGCCAGTACAGGGAAAAGGAAGGAGGAATGACGTGAGAAAGAGCGTCCTGCCCAGTTCTCACCACAACTGTTTCTCTCTTCCAATTACTGTTCCATTGCTCATGACAGAACTCTGCACTAGTTTCTCACTTCATTCAGAAAACAAACTATCAGTGGCTTAAAATTCACAGGCTTTTGTAGATGAGTGTGGAAATTTCACCATCATGTACTCCTAAATCCAAATAATTAACAGCTAATCGGGGAACACAACCCCATTAAGAAAACTATCTTTATCCAGTTCTTGAAACAAAATATACTTCTAATCAAAACAGGCACACTATTTCCTACACAAATTTCATTAGATTATACATGAGGAATAAAACTGTGTAGGTTTATGAAGCATGAAAAAAGCTCTTCTCTAAACAGTATTTACTGAAAATCACTTTTTTCATGCTAATAGTAAAATGCACACAGTATTCTCATCTTAAAGAGAGGATAAAACATAATACATCCTCATTATCCTTTGTCTCCAAAGAAAAATTCACTTCTCAATACTGTTATGGTAAATGATTATTCTTTAGGGAATAATCCCACACTAGCACAAGATGCTCTGAGAGGTCTTTCTCATCTTTCATTTCTATTACTGTATGACTACATGGCCACATTCATCAATCATTTTAGCAAACACCACCAAACCACAATGATATTACACACAAAACAACAGATATTTTCAATACCATACAGCCACACACATTATCTGTCTTTTATAGACAGGCAATCAAACTCAACATGACAGATTTCAGAGTAATAGCTAATGATATTATAAATTTCTTAGCCCTAGAAATAAAATGGACTTAATTTGTCCAAGAAATATAAATGAACAATAACTTCAATCTTTTACTATTGCTTAGACTTTTAAATATAATTAGAATATTTTTCAACTATACGAAGTATTTTAAATTACTTGTTTTTACTTTTAGGTAGTTTTTAAATTGATGTATAATTGACATACAATATCCTATTAATTTCAGGTGTACATTCTAGTGATTCGATATTTTTATACATTACTAAATGTTCCTCATGATAAGTCTAGTTAGCATCTGTCACCATTTAAGTAATTTTTAAGATAGTTTAATGACAGTTTCTCACACATCACTAAGAAAAATATTTTGCCATACAAATCAAGTAATGTGCGTGCACACATAAAATAGTGCTTAATTCCTAATTTAACTCTTATTAAATTATCCAGTGAGTTAATCAATATTATAGTCCAATCTTCACTCTTATTAATAAGGCTGGAACATAAATTTCACAAAAGGTTTGAGGGCACCCCCTGGTGGCAGACTTTCTGGAGAAAAAATACGAATGCATTATTAGTTAAACCAAATGCTATTACAATAAAAATCTTTTTTTAAAAATTGACCAAGTTCTCAGCAACTCAATTATTTCAGATTATAGCCAAAAGTTCTCTGTGAGGAGATCGGACCTGCTGCAGCTTCTAGGTAGCAAGGCTAGCAACTGTAAGATGCAGAAGGCACCTTAGAAGTGAGTCCAGTGCAGAACAACTTTCTGCACTGTCCAAGACAACAGCTACCTGCCACACGTGTTAATTAAGCACCTGAAATGGGGCTTAGTATGACTGATTGAAGGAATTTCTAATTTTATGTCAATTCTATTAATTTCCATTTCAGTAGCTATATATGGCTACTGGCTACTGTTTGGACAACACAGATCTAGTTCTGCTTCTGCTTGCTACTCCATTCCCAGAGTAGTCCAAAGAAGACTCAGAGTTTCCCAGACATATGTGCAGCTAGACGGTACAAATACACATGGTTAAATCTGCACCTTTTTGTTTGGGGATTTTTTTAATAAATCTAATTTTATTCAATTGGACTGGGCTACTTTTTGTAACTCCAATTCATTTTAAATAGAGATGGGTCTGAAGATAGTCCAATTTTTTTTTAAGTAAGTCTGACTTTAGTGCCTATATAAAACTGAAGACATGTGATGACTGGTATAATATTTAGCTACATCATATGAGCTTAGGCTCAATCTATCATCTGGAGTATTCATTCTCTTCTTACATGTAGAGAATAAAAAGTTAAATGGGTCCCTGACCTGTGGATTAGTTGAGTTCAGGAATCTAAGAAAGAAAACAACCCAATAGGTCCAGCTTCTAAAGTAGTTAACTCTAGTAATATGTTGCTATTTATTTAGTTCAAGCATACATTGAGCTTCCACTTTACCACAGTACATCATATTGAGCAACTATGAGGAATAAACAAAAAGATAAATAATGCAAGGTTTCTGCCTTCTAGAAACTTACTTTTTAGGGTAAAAATGCCATATAAATAGCTGCAAAAGTTATGTGTACTGACCTAATCTTTTCTCTCTACCAATTGCCAATCTCAAATGGTCAACTATCACTTTACACAGGTAATTCCTAAATCTTTCAATAAGAGACTAAGATGTAAGACCCATATTTCTGTGTGTTGATTTACTATACCTTAAAATTAGTTCAAGAAACATTTACTGAGCACCAGCCATAAGAGAAAACACTGAGATGCCCTAAAGAAGTTCAGCTTCATGAAGGATGCAGACATTTAATAGGCAGATCATCATTATGTGGCAGGTACATGGCGTGTGCACCGGTACTACTGTGAGCACAGAGAGTTTTCATCAGTGCCTTTTCCAAACAAAAGAGTTTTGGAAGAGATAAAGACTGAGCTGAGTCTGGAAGGATAGATTAAGCCAAGCAAACAGCATGCCAGAAACCACAAGCAATTCAGAGTCACAAGAATATCAGGTTTGGAAAAGTGGCAAGAAATGATGCTGGGGAAGTGGGCAGAGGCAAGGCCAAGGAATGCCATAAATCTCACCCAATAGAGCTGAAAATAGATGAGGTGTCACATAAGGTTTGAAGATATATGCATCAGATGGCTCAATGTGTGTAAGCAGCATGAAGGATGGATTTGAAGGGAGCAACTCTGAACTTAGGGGTCAGCTGGATGACTGTTCCAATATACAGTCTGAGTCACGATGACAGCATGGATTAGACAAGTACAATACAAAACAGAGGTGAGACTCAATAAGTGCTTAGGACTTATATTATTGTGTCTAATATGAGAAGCTGCCAGAAAATGCTGAAGGTAAAGATTTGAGTGTGCCCAGTATTAAATGGTATTTAAGGTTCTTGGCTCTATGTTAAGTGATAGGAACATTAACAAAGAACAAAGCACAGCCTCCAAGAAAGAGTATGGGAGAAGGACAAGTAACAAGTCAATAGCAGGAGTGATGGCTATGCTGACACCAAAGGACAAGCAAGCATTAACCTGGCATGGAAGAAAGAAGGATGAGGCCAGAAAAGATAATGGTTATGTACACAAATGTATAATTCTGTTTTGGACATGTTCAGTTTGAGGAATGGAGTAAGACTAGCTTTTCCTTTGAGATAACAAGGAAGAGGTGAATAAAGAATATTAAAAACTGAAAATGAAGGAATTGAAACTATTTACCTTTTAGATGATCTCAAATCTCTCAATGAGGTATGAAGAGCAGATGGGTAGCAGAGTATGGGTGAAGATTAGAAAACAACAAAAAGAGAGTAATGAGGAAATACATAAAAGATGGCAAAGAAAAACAAAGGCCAAGTTAAGAATCAGTAACATGAGCTCTCAGTAAGGCCTATGAGTAAGATTTATGATTTATTTCCTGCCTTCAACTATCCCTCCCCCTTTTTTCAGTATAACCCTACTTGAGAAAAGTATATTATCAGAATTGGAAACAAGCAGATATCAAAGGTCACAGAGAAAAAAGTACCAGACTGGGCAGGAAGAGACAGGAAGGCAGGAGAGAAGGCACCTTGCAACTCTTTTGCAAGGTGTGTTCCACAGAATACTAGTTATAAGGGAAATCTTAAAGCTGTTACACAGAAAGGGGTTCTGTTTTATAAATAAGTTTGGAGAAGACGTTTAGTTAACCAAAATGAAGCAGTTTCTTTACTGTAAGGCTCCTCAACTATTTCCAGTAGGAGGATATAACATGCAGCATACTCACTCACCTGACCATTCAACTCTTACTTACAAAGTATTTGAGCAACACAGTGTGGGAAACACTGGCCCAGAAGAAAAAGGATAGAAGCAGTTGCCTTAAAAACAGACAGTGCAGTAGGAGTGAGTAGAAAACTAGGCTTTAGTAGAAAAGAAATTCAGAACTCATGACTTTGAAGAAGGAACTGGCCCAGAGGATAATCAGGTCCAATTTGTGGTCATACAGGTTAATACAGTAGAGGGTCTCACATACAGACTTGAATCCGACTAGTACAAGGGTCATCAGCATGAATACCAATGAAAGTTGTCCAAGTTGATGTCAGTAACAGGGCCGAGATGAAAAGAGGTGTCAAAGATGGGCAGAAAACAAGAATGGGAAGCAAGGATATAACCAGATGGCAAGTAATTCAAAGGAACAAAGGCTTTTCGATATTGGTAGGTGCCTTCTCCAAGTCAATGCTTTTAAATGATGCGAGATTGAAGGCCATAGGCCACTAAAGCCACCTTTTTCTGGAAGTTTTTTCCTAAGCTCCTCTTTTCTTTCTACCTAATTCAAATCTTTGAACTTATTGGACCTCACTAGCTTTATTCATTTGTTTTCTATGATGATTCTGCTCCTTTCCTTAACCATTTCCAGCTGACCTAATGTTTGGACTGTATGTTTGGCTGACTCCCGTCCTCTCTTGGCGGTAAGTCAAAAGCTGACTCTGAAGGCATGCACTATAGTACATAGATAAAAGACAAGACCCCAAAGGACACCATCAGCAGAACAAAAAGGCATCCTACAGTATGGGAGAATATATTTGTAAGTGACATATCCGACAAAGGGTTAACATCCAAAATATATAAAGAACTCACAGGCCTCAACAGCCAAAAAGCAAATAACAGAGAAGACAAGTAGTGACTCTATACCATCTTACTAGGCTGATGGACAGTGACTGTAATGGGGTATGGGGTGGGGACTTGATAATGGGGGGAATCTAGTTACCACAATGTTGTTCATGTGATTGTATATTAATGATACTAAAATAAAAAATAAATAAGTAAATGGGCAGAGGATATGAACAGACACTTCTCTAAAGAAGAAATTCAGATGGCCAACAGGCACATGAAAAGATGCTCCACATAGCTAATTATCAGAAAAATGCAAATTAAAACCACAATGAGATATCATCTCACACCAGTTAGGATGGCCAACATAGAATAGACTAGGAACAACAAATGCTGGTGAGGATGTAGAGAAAGGGGAACCCTCCTACACTGCTGGTGGGAATGTAAACTAGTTCAACCACTATGGAAAGCAGTATGGAGGTTCCTCAAAAAACTAAAAATAGAAATACCATTTGACCCAGGAATTCCACTCCTAGGAATTTACCCTAAGAATGAAGGGGCCCAGATTCAAAAAGACATATGCACCCCTATGTTTATTGCAGCACTATTTACAATAGCCAAGAAATGGAAGCAACATAAGTGTCTGAGTAGATGAATGGATAAAGAAGAGGTGGTACATATATACAACGGAATATTATTCAGCCATAAGAAGAAAACAAATCCTACCATTTGCAACAACATGGATGGAGCTAGAGGGTATTATGCTCAGTGAAATAAGCCAGGCGGAGAAAGATAAGTATCAAATGATTTCACTCATCTGTGGAGTATAAGGACAAAGCAAAAACTGAAGGAACAAAACAGCAGCAGACTCACAGAACCCAAGAATGGACTAAGAGTCACCAAAGGGACAGGGACTAGAGACGATGGGTGGGAAGGGAGGGAGAACAGGAATAAGGGGCATTCGGATTAGCACACATAATGTAGGGGAGAGCACAGGGAAGGCAGTATAGCACAGGGAAGACAGGTAGTGACTCTACAGCATCTCACTATGCTGATGGGCAGTGACTATAATGGGGTATGTGGTGGGGACTTGATAATGGGGGGAATCTAGTAACCACAATGTTGCTCATGTAACTGTATATTAATGATACCAAAATTAAAAAAAAAAAAGACAAGACAAGACCCACTTTGATCCAGATGCACAAGTACGCGGTTTTCACAGATCTAGGACAGGTAAATAATTCAACATGAACAGAAATCCGCAGTGGAGGCTAAGGAGAAAAAAAAGTCCTCCTCTTCATTCTAATAAGTTCCATTTGAGAAGGAGAAACTTCCAAACAGAAAAGCTCTGCAGCTAAGGTAAAAAGTTGAGGGACAGGTACTATTCAAGAAGAGGTATTAGAAAGATGGTAGAGTACAGCAGTGGCTCTCAAACTTCCATGTACATAAAAATTACCTGGGAGCCTGTGAAAACAGAGATGGCTGGGCCTTGCCCCCAGAATTTCTAATTCAGTAAATCTAGGATGAGCCAGGAGAATTTACATTTCTATCAAGTTCCCAGGAAATGCTATTCAGGGACCACACTTCAGTAGATAGGGTAGGGTTTCTTGATCTTGGTACTACTGACCTTTAGGATTAGAAAATTCTCTGTTATGGTTAGTGTCATCCTGTTCATTGTAGGATATTTAGTGCATCCGTGGCCTCTACCCACAAGAAGCTAGCAGCACCACTTTCCAAGTTGTGAGAACCAAAAATGTCTTCAGACATTGCCAAATGTCCACTGGGAAGCAGATTCACTCATGGATGAGAACTACCACAACAGAGTATAGTAGTTAAGAATTAAGATTCTGGAGTATGAGGCAGGAGGGTTGAAATTCTGGCTTCATCACTTCACAAAATTACTTAACTCTCTAAGCCTAGGTTTTCAGTTCTTCATTTGTAAAACAGAAATACCGTCTACCTAATAGGGTAGTTATAAGAATTAAATGAAATAAAATACACTGTTTACACTGTACTTAGTATATAATAAAGCTCCCAATAACAAGTCACTGTCTCTACCACAGATAACCAAAGAGGATGTTTTAGCAAACAGAAGATTATCTACAAGGTGGGCCTTGTAGAGAGGTTAAGTTTAGGAAGAGACAGGGCTCAGACCGGAATGGACAAAAGTTTGCAAGTGAACTGACACTGAAATGGTCTACAACTCAAGAAGGAAGGATTAAGAAAGGATTATAAAAAGACAGAAATCAACTATGAGGCAAGAGGCTGTGTATACAGCTGCTCAACCTGTGAGTGTGCTATGACAGGAAGCACTCTTAACATTCGACTGCCAACGGAAGATGCCCTTGTGCCACGACAGACTGAATGGCTGTGTCCCTCAAAATTCTTAGGTTGAAACTATGCCAATGTGATAGTATTTGGAGGTGGAACCTTTGGGAGTTTATAAGGTCAAAATGGTAAGCCATCAAGAATGGAATCAGTGTTCTTATAAAAGAGACCTCAAGAGAGCTCCCTTGCTCCTCTCACCTTGTAAGGACACAAGAAGAAGACAGCTACCTGTAAATCAGAATCAATGAAAGTTGCCCAAGTTGATGTCAGTAACAGGGCTGAGAAGAGAAGAGGTGTCAAAGATGGGCAGAAAACAAAAATGGGAAGCAAGGATCCCACTGAATCCAACAACACCTTGATCTTGGACTTGCCAGCCTCCAGAACTCTGAGAAATAAATTTCTGCCACCCAGTCTATCGTAATCTGTTATAGCAGTCTGAATGTTTTAAAACACTTTGCTTATCTCTGATATGGGCTTCCCAGGGCTGAGGCAGATTAGACCAATTGTGTCGCTTGGGAGTTCATTTGAAAATATTCCATATTTCACTATTCTGGAAATGATTCTTGTAATAGAAAATGTCTTTTTATAGGGCTTTTCATGTAATCAAAGAGCATTTGAGGCAGCAAGGTACAATGCCACTCAGCTTACTAAAAACATCCTGAACACCATAAATAATAATAGAATCTGACTACCTTGTACAGGTAATCATTAGCTGTCATTACCACAGCAATAAATCATAGATAAGTACTTCTCACAACTAGTACCAACAGTAAATATGGAGCCTATGGCTCAGTCCTCAGTACATGCAGCTAAGAAAAGTGTTAGGAGCTCACCCAAAAGGAATACAGAATATTATTTATTTAATGAGTAGGAGCATAAGAATAATAAATGTAAATTAATTTAGCAGGAATTATAAATCAAAGCATCATGTCCAACTGCATAAAAAAAAAAACCCACCTCAGAGCTACTTGTAAGGAAGAGATATAAGTCATGTGAGATATGAAAGTATGGAATTATTATCACCCCTCTGATAGAGTTGATTTCTGGATAATGAAATCAACGCCACAGCAACATGTAAGAGTAATGGCTTACACAGCTACATGAAGCAAATGAAGGCTGGAGTTACAGAACATTAATGTACTAGTTTAATTTCATTATTGGAATACAGGAGGAATTCTACTGACTGGACTTTCATTTTTGGATATCTATTATTTCTATCCTTCTTGTCCTCAACACACATAAATACTATAGAGTGTTTCACAAACACAAAATAACAATACTAATTTCAACAATGATCTAGTGCATGGAGGGCTCAGCTAAGACTGATCATCCATAATAACTTAGAAAGTTTATAAGGCAATGTGTCTAGTTCCAATTGAAGCAATTAGTCCTATGGAACACGCAACACTTAAAATAAATCATGAATACAAGCCCTCAACATGTGCTCCAATCCAAAAGCATACATTAACAAAACGAAGGGGCAAAGTCCACATATTTCACTCAAATCTAAAATTTCATGTTTTAGTGACTGTGATTAGCTCTCTTTTGCCTTCTACAGTTCTCGTGAATTGAATTAAGTCAAGCTATAAAGCAATGCAGACTTTTATTGATTCCAGAGACTGTGAGTCACCAAGGGAAGGAATCCAAAAAAGGTTAAATTCCCATTGAATTCCAAATCAGGGGTTCGAAAGCTAGAGAGATAAAGACATTAGCTGTAGTCTTATGAAATATCAAGGCTGCTTTCATTTGATTAGAAATTTGCTATAGGTTCTTTAAGACAAATATAATGAGGACACTTTAAATCATTTAAGGTTTGAAGAAAGATCTGGCAAATAGATTAGCTATGAAGAATTCCACTTGAAATTGGTAGCTAAGGAGTAATGTGTTTGTACACATTCAGAAACTTACCTCTACATTACAAGAAAAACAAATGGCTATTGTCAAAGACCACAATCTTCACTGCTTATTAAAGAAGTATGTTCTGACTGAAAACAGTAGTTACAAGAACCCATTGCCTTATGTCAGCTTTTACCAAACTGTTCTAAAAAATACTAATGTTCCATGAAATGTTTAGAGAAATTTGGGGGTAGGGGGAGATAAAAGAAAAATTCTCTACTATTTTTGTTCTAAAATGTTTGATATACTTAAACATACAAAGTACATTTGATATAGTTATTATTAGATATGCTGCCCATAATAGCACACCATGCCCCAAAAGGCCAGCAAGTCCAGAAGACGTCACTTAGGTATGCAAGCACTGGTGGTCACAAGTGATGCATAAACATACTATTGTGTTTTATGCTATTTAATGACAAGAGATCTATGCTATGACTTTTGCGAATAATTCAACATATTACATTTTAATTTTTATCACATAATAAAGATTCAAATAATAATTTAACAATTTCTAGCCATTACCTAGTATATGTGAGATGACTTTTTTTATAATCTAACAAAATCTGAAGTCTAGATTTTCCCACTTTCTATTTTTAATTATCTTCTCTTTCCTTGCATTCCTATCTCTTACTCTCCACTTTAACAGCCATAATTATAATTAAAAAATAAACAGGGGAAGAGCCAAGATGGCGGCGTAAGTAGGGCAGTGGAAATCTCCTCCCAAAACCATATGTATTTTTGAAAATACAACAAATACAACTATTCCTAAAAGAGACACCAGAAGATATAGTACAACAGCCAGGCTACATCTACATCTGCAACAACTCAGCACCTCACGAAGGGGGTAAGATACAAGCTGTGACCCAGCGGGACCTGAGCGCGCCCCCCACCCCAGCTCCCCAGAGGGAGGAAAGGAGTCATAGCAGAGAGGGAGTGGAAGCCCAGGACCGCTGAATACCCAGCCCTAGTTATCCGCACCAGGAGGGCAGACACACAGCGTGTGGTGTGCTGGATATTACGGGAACTGAACAGTAAAATCTGTGAATGGGTTGCCGCAGCTGGTGCCCCTGAGAAAAGAAAAGCGAGTGCTTTTTGAAAGTCTTAAAAGGGACAGGGGCCTTACAGCTGGATGGAAGCATCCGGCACCTCGCACAGCAGGCTGGGAATCCCAGGGAACACTGCATGCCCTAACCTCCTGGGAGGCAGCGCAGCTCTGAAGCCCCTCACAGAGATAAACAACCTCCTGTCCATTCCCACTCAGGCACGGCCCCACCATAGGAGGGGAGCAGCCACGCCCACAACAACCACCCAGAGCCTTCTCCACAGCGGCCCAGGCCAGACTCAGAGGCCCCACCGGCGTGCAGCTACCTGGCACAGAGGAAGCCAGGATAAGGTGCAAAGGTGCGCCATTCTCACAGGAGAGCACACCTGGTGCACCTGCTCCTCCCCGCAGGGCTCTGGGATGCCCTGCCCATGGCAGCTCAGGAAATAAAACCAGAAGCTTCTCCCCATGTGCGGGTAACCGGCACAGGCAGTGGAGGAGGGCAAGGCAACCAGCAAGTAGGAAGGGACTTTGTTCTCCCAGCTGATACATATGCCAACTGCCTAGACCACCTCTAACACCATGAAAAGGCAGAAGAATTTGATCCAGTCCAGAATTACCCAGACAACCCATGAGAGGGAGCCTGGGAAGATAGATTTAACAAATCTTCCTGAAAATGAATTCAAAATAAAGGACATAACCATGCTGATAGACCTGCAGAGAAATATGCAAGAGGAAAAGGATCAAGTTAGTAGGGCTATACAGAAATAAAACAATCTCTGGAAGGACTTTAGAGTAGACTGGATGAGGGGCAAGAGGTCCTTAATGGAATAGAAATCAGAGTACAGGAACACAGAGAAGCTGAGGCAGAGACAGATAAAAGGATCTCCTGGAATGAAAGAATATTAAGAAAACTGTGTGACCAATCCAATGGAACAATATTCACATTATAGGGGTACCAGAAGAAGAAGAGAGAGAAAAAGGGATAGAAAGTGTCTTTGAAGAAATAATTGCTGAAAACGTCCCCAAACTGGGGGAGGAAATAGTCGCTCAGACTACGGAGGCACACAGAACTCCTGAGAGACGGGATCCAAAGAGGACAACACCAAGACACATAATAATTAAAATGGCAAAGATCAAGGAAAAGGACAGAGTATTAAAGGCAGCCAGAGAGAGAAAAAAGGTCACCTACAAAGGAAAACCCATCAGGCTATCATCAGACTTCTCAACAAAAACCTTACAGGCCAGAAGACAATGCCATGATATATTTAATGCAATGAAACAGAAGGTCTAGAACCAAGAATACCATATCCAGCACGATTACCATTTAAATATGAAGGAGGGATTAAACAATTCCCAGACAAGCAAAAGTTGAGGGAATTTGCCTCCCACAAACCACCTCTACAGATTATTTTAAAGGGACTGCTCTAGACGGAATCACTCTTAAGGTTAAACAGATGTCACCAGAGAAAATAAAATCACAACAAAGAAAGCAGACTAACCAAATACTAACTATAGGCAAAAAATAAAATCAACTACTCACAAAAGCAGTCAAAGAAAACACAACCGAGTACAAATTAAAACACCTAACATATAAAGAATGGAGGAGGAGGAATAAGAAGGAAGAGAAATAAAGACTCATTAGACAGTGTTTACAATAGCTTAATAAGTGAGTTAAGTTAGACGGTTAGATAGTAAAGAAGTGACCCTTGAACCTTTGGCAACCATGAATCTAAAGCCTGCAATGGCAATACGCACATATCTTTCAATAGTCACCCTAAATGTAAATGGACTGAATGCACCAATCAAAAGACACAGAGTAATACAATAGATTAAAAAGCAACACCCATCTATATGCTGCTTACAAGAGAATCACCTTAAACACAAAGACATACACAGATTAAAGTCAAGGGATGGGAAAAGATATGTCATGCAAACAATAGGGACAAAAAGCAGGTGTTGCAGTACAAGTATCAAACAAAATAGACTTCAAAACAAAGAAAGTCACAAGAGATAAAGAAGGGTATTACATAATGATAAAGAGGTCAGTCCAACAAGAGTATATAACCATTATAAATATATATACACCCAATACAGGAGCAACAACATATGTGAAACAAATACTAACAGAATTAAAGGAGGAAATAGAATGCAATGCATTCATTTTAGGAGACTTCAACACACCACTCACTCCAAAGGACAGATGCACCAGACAGAAAATAAGTAAGGACACAGAGGCACTGAACAACACACTAGAACAGATGGATCTAATAGACATCTACAGATCTTTATACCCAAGAGCAGCAGGACACACATTCTTCTCAAGTGCACATGTAACATTTTCCAGTATAGACCACATACTAGGCCACAAAAAGAGCCTCAGTAAATTCCAAAAGATTGAAATTCTACCAACTAACTTCTCAGATCACAAAGGTATAAAACTAGAAATAAATTGTACAAAGAAAGCAAAAAGGCTCACAAACACATGGAGGCTTAACAACATGCTCCTAAATAATCAATGGATCAATGACCAAATTAAAGTAGGGATCAAGCAAAATATGGAGACAAATGACAACAACAGCACAAAGCCCCCACTTCTGTGGGATGCAGCGAAGCTAAGGCAGTTCTAAGAGGAAAGTATATAGCAATCCAGGCATATTTAAGGAAGGAAGAACAATCCCAAATGAATAGTCTTAAATCACAATTATCGAAATTGGAAATAGAAGAACAAATGAGGCCCAAAGTCAGCAGAAGGAGGGACATAATAAACATCAAGAAGAAATAGATAAAATTGAGAAGAATAAAACAATAGAAAAAATCAATGAAACCAAGAGCTGGTACTGTGAGAAAATACATGAAATAGATAAGCCCCTAGCCAGACTTATTAAGAGAAAAAGAGAATCTACACACATTAACAGAATCATAAATGAGAATGGAAAAATCATGATGGACCCCACAGAAATACAAAGAATCATTAGAGAATACTATAAGAATCTATATGCGAAGAAGCTGGAAAACCTAGAAGAAATGGACAACTTCCTAGAAAAATACAACCTTCCAAGACTGACCAAGGAAGAAACACAAAATCTAAACAGACCAATTACCAGCAACAAAATTGAATCAGTAATCAAAAACTACCCAAGAGCAAAACCCCCGGGTCAGATGGATTTACCACGGAATTTTATGAGACATACAGAGAAGACATAATACCCATTCTCCTTAAAGTTTTCCAAAAAATAGAAGAGGAGGGAATAGTCTCAAACTCATTCTATGAAGCCAGCATCACTCTAGTACCAAAACCAGGCAAAGTCCCCACCAAAAAAGAAAAGTACAGACCAATATCCCTGATGAACATAGATGCAAAAACACTCAACAAAATATTAGCAAACCGAATTCAAAAATACATCAAGAGAATCATACACCATGATCAAGTGGGATTCATCCCAGGGAGGCAAGGATGGTACAACATTCAAAAATCCATCAACATCATCCACCACAAACACAAAAAGAAGGGCAAAAACCACATGATCATCTCCATAGATGCTGAAAAAGCATTCGACAAAATTCAACATCCATTCATGATAAAAACTCTCAGCAAAATGGGTATAGAGGGCAAGTACCTCAACATAATAAAGGCCATATATGATAAACCCACAGCCAACATCATACTTAACAGTGAGAAGCTGAAAGCTTTTCCTCTAAGATCGGGAACAAGACAGGGATGCCTACTCTCTCCACTTTTATTCAACATAGTACTGCTGGTCCTAGTCACGGTAATGAGACAAAACAAAGAAATACAAGGAATCCAGAATGGTAAAGAAGAGGTCAAAGTGTCACTATTTGCAGATGACATGATGTTGTACATAAAAAACCCTAAAGATTCCACTCCAAAACTACTAGAACTAATGTCTGAATTCAGCAAAGCTGCAGGATACAAAATTAATACACAGAAATCGGTGGCATTCCGATACATTAACAATGAACTAGCAGAAAGAGAAATCAGGAAAACAATTACATTCACAAGTGCATCAAGAAGAGTAAAATACCTAGGAATAAACCTACCCAAGGAAGTGAAAGACCTATACCCTGAAAACTACAAGACACTCTTAAGAGAAAGTCAAGAGGACACTAAACAAATGGAAACTCATCCCATGCTCTTGACTAGGAAGAATTAATATTGTCAAAATGGACATCTTGCCTAAAGCAAACAGATTTAATGCAATCCCTATCAAAATACCAATGGCATTCTTTAACAAACTAGAACAAATAGTTCTAAAATTCATATGGAACCACCAAAGACCCCGAATAGCCAAAGCAATCCAGAGAAGGAAGAATAAAGTCAGGGGAATCTCGCTTCCCAACTTCAAGCTCTACTACAAAGCCACATTAATCAAGACAATTTGGTACTGGCACAAGAACAGAGCCACAGACCAGTGGAACAAAATGGACAGCCCAGATATCAACCCAAACATATATGGTCAATTAATATGCGATAAAGGAGCCATGGTCATACAATGGGGAAATGACAGCCTCTTCAACAGCTGGTGTTGGCAAAACTGGACACCTACATATAATAGAATGAAACTGGATCACTGTCTAACTCCATACACAGAAGTAAATTCGAAATGGATCAAAGACCTGAATCTAAGTCATGAAACCATAAAACTCTTAGAAAAAAACACAGGCAAAACTCTCTTGGAGATAAACATGAGCAACTTCTTCTTCATGAACATATCTCCCCAGGCAAGGGAAACAAAAGCAAAAATGAACAAGTGGGACTATATCAAGCTGAAAGGCTTCTGTACAGCAAAGGACACCATCAGCAGAACAAAAAGGCATCCTATAGTATAGAAGAATATATTCATAAATGACATACCGATAAAGGTTTGACATCCAAAATATATTAAGAGCTCACGTACCTCAACAAACAAAAAGCAAATAATCCAATTAAAAAATGGGCAGAGGAGCTGAACAGACAGTTCTCCAAAGAAGAAATTCAGATGGCAAACAGACACATGAAAAGATGCTTCACATCACTTGTCATCATAGACATCCAAATTAAAACCACAATGAGATATCACCTCACACCAGTAAGGATTGCCACCATCCAAAAGACAAACAACAACAAATGTTGGTGAGGTTGTGGAGAAAGGGGAACCCTCCTACACTGCTGGTGGGAATGTAAACTAGTTCAACCATTGTGGAAAGCAGTATGGAGGTTCCTCAAAAACCTCAAAATAGAAATACCATTTGACCCAGGAACTCCACTTCTAGGAATTTACCCTAAGAATGCAGCAGCCCAGTTTGAAAAAGACATATGCACCCCTATGTTTATTGCAGCACTATTTACAATAGCCAAGAAATGGAAGCAACCTAAGTGTCCATGAGTAGATGAATGGAAGAAGAAGTACATATACACAATGGAATATTATTCAGCCATAAGAAGAAAACAAATCATACCATTTTCAACAACATGGATGGAGGTAGAGGGTATCATGGTAAGTGAAATAAGCCAGGAGGAGAAAGACAAGTACCAAATGATTTCTCTCATATGTGGAATATAAGAGCAAAGAAAAAACTGAAGGAACAAAACAGCAGCATAATCACAGAACCCAAGAATGGACTAACAGTTAGCAAAGGTAAAGGGACTGGGGAGGATGGGTAGGAAGGGAGGGATAAGGAGGTGGGAGAAAAGAAAGGGTGCATTATGATTAGCATGTATAATGGAGGGGGTACACGGGAAGGGCTGTACAACACAGAGAAGAGAAGTAGTTATTCTACAGCATCTTACTAAACTGATGGACAGTGACCGTAATGGGGTTTTTGCGGGGGACTTGGTGATGGGGGGGGGTTCCTCATGTAATTGTAGATTAATTATACCAAACAAAAAAAACCTCTCATTTTCTTATTTATGGCAGGCTTTATGGGTAAGCCAGCAAAAGTGAGAAAATTAACAGGCCAATTCATTTCTATCTTTCCTATTCCAGGCATAAAAGTAAACATAAGATGAAACAATCAGGAAAAATCTTAGGTTTCCTTTCAACAAGTCATCTATTTGCTGAAAGAGTTTGCTATACAAATCATTTTTAGAATTTAAAGGTCTTTACATTGAATAAGTTAACATTTACATATATTGTGAAATATATATTCAATAGTACATAAAATATATTCATGATCTTATGAATAATTATAAAGCAAACATCCATTTTTTAACTACCATCCAAGTCCAGAAATAGAAGCCAGGATAACATAAACAGAAGTAACCTCCCTTAAACCTCTCTGAGAACAAAGACAGACACTGCTCTTTAATCACTATAGCTTTAGTGTGCTATGTAAATTTCACAAGTTAACTCATTTAGAATGAAAAGAAATAGTGTCACAGAGTTACAACAGAAGTATTTAAAATACCTCTGAAATGCATTAATAGAGACTCTTTTCTAATATATAGGACATTTTGTCAAACATTCTTGTAAAAAATGCTAGTAATAAGTGTATCGATCCATTTAGAATACAAATTAAAGAAGTATTTGAATTTAATTTTGTGGAAGTCAACACAGGAGGGCCATAAAACACAGATTATTTGTTCCTAGCACTTCCAACAGCTGGCAGTAAGGAAGATCAGTATTAGTATTCAAGATGCAAAAAACACTAAACAACAACATTTCAATTCCACAGCACCTAAATACTTAGCTATACATTACAAAATAAAAGATCTCTGTGATCTTCACTATGCTCTGACAGAGTAATAAAATAAAATCTTCAAAATGCTCTGACAGACAACTTAGGCAATACTTCTTATTTACATTCCAAATATGGATGTTCACTTAGCAAAATCAGTAGGATTGTGGGTTTCTTATGCCAGACACTAGCATATGGGTAATAACTGTAACATGGAATCACACTAAATGACTGTTGATAGTAACACTCTCTGTTCTCAGGTAGTTTGGGTTACAAAATCTATTACAGAATTATCTAAGGCAAGATTTTAAGGAGATAAATATTAACAGCTCCAAAATAAACTAAATTGTAAAATATTAAAATTGATATGATATTAAATTCGAAATTCATTTTTCCCCTTAGCAAAACAAGCCACTCAGTTCAATGTGACATTGAAGTAAAGAATTCTGAATATTGTTAATAGTAACATTTAAGAACCTTTTAAAGAAGCACTGCTATTTCAGAATGTGGACATAGATAATGCAAAGCATATATAATTCATTTCTAGTTTAAAACCTAGCTAAACAACCACTTCCCTTGCACTAAAGATGTCTTTTTCTTCCTCCTCTCTTGCCCACATATGTGTCTAACTCTTAATTCTCACTAACTACTGCAACCCTGGGCAACATTATCCCTGTGGGCTGTCACACAGTAAAGTCTTATATTAATACTTTCGGAGATTTGATGGAGATAAAAATATGCAACTGTACTTAAACATCCCAGGTCTTCTGTTGAGTATACTGATAACAACAGAATAACAAGCAGCCACAGGGAAGAACACCCTTGACTCTCTAGGTACACTTTATACAAACAGATTTCCTTAAATAACTAACACTTAGAATGGCTGAGCAAATGATTCATCAACCTAATGGAATATTATGCAACCATGAAGACCAAAAATAATAAAGCTATGTAACAGATATATCATAAAATATTTTCAATGTATTTTTATACCTAGACATAACTATAAAATCCTAAATACATGGGCAAAGACTTGAAATAAACAGTAAGAAATGAATATATGGTATAGTTGTAGGGACTCCTCCAACCCTCTGTATTTTTATAAAGTAAATAAAAGTCAGGTCAAAAATACAATGACTCCTCAATGACTCCTCTCTCTCTGAAGAACGGTAAAACTCATCAGTACCTTGGTAATAACCTCATATTTATGATCTAAACTAACCACACCAAACTTGCTATATATTACCTTATAGGAATGCTTCTGCGCAAGGTCACCAGATAAAGGGGGGAACAAGGTCCTGTATGAGTAGAATGATTAAGAAGAAGAAAAAAAATGACTACTTTACCTCATAGCAAGGTAAAGTTGACCTAAGTCTTTTAACCAATGGCATATCTTACTGCCATCACAAGGTATCAAATTTAACATTACTTCTTACCAAAATTAACAACTGTATCCAATTTAAGCTGAGAAAATTATAGAATATAGACCATCTATATGTTATAACTGAAGTGACAAAAATGATTGTATTGGTTTGGTCAACTTTTCATTGCATGAAAATTTACATCTCTGTAAGAGTGAGAGGCACAGAGATCCAAGGGTATTCTGATACAGGCATAAGGCCTTCCATTCACTTACTTTATGCCTGCCTTTAAAAATCATATGGGTCAAGAGCTCAATAAGGTAACTCTGAAATTACTGGTCTTACCTCAAGATGCAGAAATAATTTGGATTCTATTAATATGATTATTAAAATTGTCGCTTCACAGTTACCTTTTTGCAGAAATTAACAAGCTAGCCCTAAAATTCACATGGAAATGCAAAAGATCCAAAACTGCCACAACAAATTAGAGAAGGAATAAGATTGGAGGCTCATACTTCACCATTTAAAATTTACTACAAAGCTATAGTAATTGAGACTGTGTGGCAGTGAAATAAAGACAGATATACAGATCAGTGGAATAGAATTCAGAGGCTAGATAGATATAAACCCTCACATTTATGGTCAATTGGTTTTTGAAAGGGTACCAAGACAATTCAATATGGATATAAGTCTTTTCAAAAATGTATGGGACAACCAGATATCCACATGCAAAATAATGAAACAGACCTCGACCTCACATCATGTGAAAATTAACATAAAATGGGTATTTATATGCAAAATAATAAAACTGGACCCCTAATTCACATCATATACAAAAATTAACTCAAATGGGTCATGGGCCTAAGTGTAAGAACTAAAACTATAAAATTCTTGGAAGAAAACATAGGAGTAAATCTTTTTGACTGTGGACTAGCTTAAAAGATATGACACCAAAAGAATATGATGGATAAATGAAAGCAGAAGAAAAAAATAGATAAATTAGACTTCATCAAAATGGAAAACTTATGCTTCAAAGGACACTATCAAAATGAAGACAACTCACAAAAGGGGAAAAAATATCCATAAGGAATATCAACATCTGATAAGGAGCTTGCATCCAGAATAAACACTTACAACACAATAATAAGAATACAATCCAGTTTTTTTAAAGGGCAAAGAATCTGAATGAATATTTCTCAAAAGAAGATATAGAAACTGCCAATAAGCACATGAGAAGATGCTCAACATCATTAGTCATTAGGAAATATTAATCAAACCACAATGATACTATTTCACATCAATGAGAATGGCTAAAATCAGAAGGATACACATTAATAAATGAGGATGTGAAGAAACTGGAACCCTCCTACATTGCTGGTAGGACTGTAAAATGACACAGTCACTTTGGAAAACTGGCAGTTCCTTAAAATATGAAACAAAAAGTTTCTACATAACCCAGCAATTCCTAGGCATATATCCAAGAGAACTGCAAACATATGCCCACACAACAACCTGTACATGAATGTTCACAGCAGCATTAACAGCCAAAAAGTGGAAACAAATGTCCATCGACTGATAATAAATAACATATGGTATATTCATACAGTGGAATATTATTCAGCAACAAAAAGGTATGAGGATCAATATAGCCTACAATATGGATGACCCTTGCAAACATATACTAAGTGAAGGAAGCTAGTGCATTTAACAGGCTATTTGTATAATGTATTTCCTTTAACTATTTCTCTTCTATGTTTTACACTCTATCATCTAAATACTGTATCACCTATAATTTTGCCCAGTGACCGAAAATAAAACTCTTTTCCCTTCCATCACCCCACTAGACTCTACAGAACATTTCTTCCACTCTAATTATTACAGCCATCTATAGACATGTCTAGGGCCCCCTGCTTTCTTAGGATAAGACTTTCAATCAATTCTGTATCTTTCATAGTATAATGCCTTATATATAAGGGTTTTCAGTGCTCTTTAAGGGATAAATATTACAATAAAAACAGACTCTGGAGTCTAATATCCTTCATGTATTCAATGAATAGTTAGTTACTGGTCACCTGTTTTGTGTTGGAATTGAACTGAGCTGAAATCTAGATTCACCCATTTAATATTTGTATATAATGTTGAAAAAGTTACTTAACCTCTCTCTAAATCTATTTTCCTCTCTAAATTGAATGTGCTACCTATAATTCACAAAAGTGAGGATTAACTTAAGTAATATATTCCTTTTGGTACACATATGCTTTCAATAAATGCTACTTCCTTTTTTCCTCCTTTCCTCAAAAGTAACTGAACATTTTTTAGGTATGTGAAAAAATACAGTATATAGAGTATATACCCAGGAGAAAAGTGATCTCAAACTTTTAGAGCAAATAAATACAAATTTATAGTTCTGTCAGGCAGAAAGACAGATGTAAGCAGGGTGGAGAGAGAAGAAAGCCCGCAGAGGTCACTAAAAGGACTCAAAGAGTTAACCAGATGAAGCCGAAGAGCCAGAAAGGACTCAGAATTAACTAGTTGAAGTTTCAAGGACTAGGAGTTACTGGAAATGTCCAAAGATTCCCCAGATGAAAAACGACTTCGCAGATGAGAAGTCTCCAAGCACCGACATTGCCCAGATAAAAAAGTATCAGAGGACAGGTACAGAAATCATCAGAGCACAGCCCCATGTGTCCATTTCACCAAACAGACCAGGCCTCCAAGGCCAAAGACTGTCAATCAAGGACTTCTCTGTCCTGCAAAAACCCCATAAAAAGAAGCCTCACAGTAAGCAGCCTGCCTTTTGTCTACCTTGACTCTGGACTGCTCCTCTCTTGGAATGTATTCAAATAAAACTTTCATTCTTCTTCACTACTGTGTCTGCCTTTCAATTCTTTGTTGTAGCAGGAACAAGAACAGAAGAGAATAAACTCAGCCTTTAACAGTTTAATTATAAACCTCATGTTTTACTAGTAAAATTACCTATCTGGAGTCTGAGATGTAACATGATTTAAATTGGAAGACTCTCATATCCCATACTGATACCACTACAATTGTTAGAAAATTACTTTGAAGTAACCAAACCTTGCTTTCTAAGAAGCTTGAGTATCCTATAAGTACATTTTCTGCGGCAACAAATTTAACAAACATAATAAACCCTTACTCTGCAGAATATACTGCACAAGGTGCTTCACATATTATCATACTTTGAAAGTAAACATACTTTGGAGGGCATGGTGATGCAGAATTCACACACTGCTGGTGAGAACTGAAAACCGGAAAAACCTTCTAGGAAGGTAATCTGACAGCATGCATCAAAGGCCTCAAAACCAACATACCTTTTGATCCAAAGATTATATTCCTAGAAATCTATTCTGAGGAAATAATGATACAAAAGACTGAGGCATTGAGATGTTCATTGCAAAATAACTTTTAAAAATCCATATTCAATATGCATAAATGGATAGAATTACATTTTTTTTTAATATTAATAAGAGTGATTGTTTTCTGGACAGCAAAATCATGGGCAATTTTTATTGTCTTGCTTTTTTATATTTCCCAAGCTTTCTGCAGTTCAGATATGTTAATGATGAAAAACTTTTTAAGTAGCAAAACAGTTCTCAGAAATAAGAATGTAACACTTATTTGATTATCACTCCCAAATTTTAAAAATTATTTCAGATATAGTGGCTAGATCCTTAAAACATACTATTAAGGTGGATAAAGTGGTTATTTTATTAATTTAACAAATTAAACTAAGGCTGAGGCCATGTGGCTTGCCCAAGTTTACACAGAGTTGAGACTAAGAACCCATGATTCTCATTTCTAATCCTATGCTCTTTCCTCCACTGGTGGCTCTCAAAGCATGGTCCCTAAACCAGAGGGAGCATCACTGAGGAACCTACTAGAAACGTAAAGTCTCAGGTCCTACCCCAAGCCTACTGAATTCAGAAACACAGAAGGGGTGGTGGGCAGCAAGCTGTGTTTCAACAAGCCGTCCAGGACTCAAAAACATGAAACATCTGAGAGCCACTGCTGTATATCATGCAAATTCACAAACATTTTGTGAGATAATAAAAATATTTCTGGAAAAAAGGGGGTGGTGGTGTAATCTATACCACTTCAATTGCATTTTCACATTTTCAGGCTCTTCAAATTAACAGGAGGTAGTAACTATAAGGATTCAAAATTATCTTCTAATGTTTGACTCCTGACAATGCAATTAACCAACTACTTTCTTTTGGATTACCATGAGCAGTTCTATAGGACAGACAGACAGATCTTCAGTAGTAATGTCTTAGGAAATGAACAGATGAAAACACTAGAACACCACTAGCTAAAAATGCTCAGTGAAGGAAGAGTCTGTTATATTTAGGTGTACTATATGTGTGGGCAGGTAGCAGAGGCAGGAATCAGGAATATAACTTTTATTAAACCGAAGTGTTATGAGACAGGGACTGTGGACTTAGAGTAGGGTAAGGGCCTCCGGAAAAAAACAAAGCAAGATAATCTATTGTGAGATTTGCTTTGCCCTGCTGAGGGGCCCAGCTTATTTTTCTGACTTTACCCAGGTGCTGCTTTTCTTCCTCAAGCCCTAATCAAGTGATTTGCAACCTGGGCAATTTAACAAGCAAGCCCAAATAACTAGTAAAAACAGGAAGGATTCCATCTTGAAAATAAGATTGCATTTTAAAACCCAATTTGTTAAAAGTAAGTTTCTTTACATACTCTTTAACAAACAGATAATAACTCAGCCCACTCTGGGAGCAAAGCAGGCAATCTGGAGTGATATGCTCCCAGACCAGGAAGCTGCTATACTGGGAGGAAATCAGAGCAGTAAATTTCTTGTAAATAACCAGGAAGACTAATAAGAAACCTAATGTCTCTTCAAAGATAAACACTGGAACCACTTAGCAGGTGTACATCCCTAGCCCTTTGTCTCTCAACTGCTTATAAAACCCCTAGATAATGCAGCAGCACCCGGGACTCTCTTGTCCCCTCCTGGAGTGAGCCAGGAGCTCTGTCCTCTCACTTTATCTCTAAATAAAAGCCTCTCACTTTCTCTCCAGAAAAAAAAAATTGAAGGGTTGCTTCTAGATAATATTCTCCTGACCTCAGTAACCCTGAAAAACAATATTGATTGTTGAAATCTACTCCATAACTTCTTCTACTTTTAACTTCATAATTCACTATATGTAAGGCATTGTAGAGGTGCTATAGGAAACCCAAAGCTAAGAAAGACAGTCTCTGCCCCATGAAATTTACGTAACAGAGAATGTCAACATTTCATCAAGAAAAGAGCAAGACAAGAGAGCAAATATCACAAGATAAATTTAGAAATTTGTCATGGAAATTCAAAGAAAGGTGACATCTCATCTTGGAAAAAGCAAACAGGAAAATGTGAGTGTAGGTAAACAGAATTTTAATAGAGAAAAGTGGGAAAGGGGGGCTATCAGTCTCTACAGAGAAAATGAGGCAGTAAGTAGGGCAGGGTGTGTACAGAGGGACATCATACCAAGATTGTTGGCAATAGTGGAAAGAAAACTCTAACTACTCATTTATGATAGGAATAATAATAATGAATACCTTATGGTTATTTATCTAAAGAAAAGGCCAGAGAGGGAAGACCCCAATATAAAAAGCAATGGACATGTTCACAGTTCAGTAATTATTCTCTATTAGATAAGTCAAACTTGTGTAAGACTGAAAATTTTAATTCAAAATGTTTCCACTTACAAAACTGCTTTCAGTTCCTATTATTAGTAAATGAAGCAGAAATAAAATGGATGACTAAAAATAACGAGCAGAATCAAATTATAAAATTTTTTCAAACAGATTATACACGAAAGACTCTTTCTTAGGGGTGTGGGGTGCTTACTTACCTAGCAAAAGTATATTGGCAGTTTCTTCTAAAACTAAAAATATACGTAAACATTTCAACAATCGCACTTTTTGGGCATTATCCCTGAGAAATGTTCATATGCTTATGTTCATTGCAAAAAACTCGACGTGAAAATTCACAGCAGCTTTAGTTTTAACAGCCAAAAACTAGAAACAACCCAAATGTCCTGAAATGTGTCTATGGTTAAACAAATTATGATGTATCTCTATCGTGGAATACTACTCAGCAATAAAAAGGGACAAATTATTGGTGGATTCAAAGGGATCATGCTGAGTGAAAAAAAGCAATTTGAACATTGTTGAAACAAGATTATAGTGCTAGAGAACAGATTAGTAGTTGCCAGAAGCTAGAAGGGAATTGGTTTGGCTGTAATAGGCAGCACTGGTGAGCCCTATGGTAATGGAACAGTTCTGTATCTTAATTGTGGTGATGGTTGTATGAATCTACAGCTATATAAGTATACACATAAATAAGCACAGATATAACTGTAAAATCTAAATAAGCTCTTATGTCAATTTCCTGGTTTTGATATCATATATTTATTTAAGCAATCAACATTGGAGAAAGTGGATGAAGTGTGCATGGGACCTCCCTATATATTTCTTTGCAGTGTCTTGTGAATCTATTATTATTTCAAAATAATAATGTTAAACAAAAGGTATACTGCATTTTTTCAAAATGGATGATATGACTATTCTTCTAACATTACTATGAAAGTGATATCTTACCCATTGCTTATGGCATACTAAATTACTAGTCTCCTGCAGAAAATTATTTTACAGCCTAAGTCCAGGGACATAAAATTTTGTGCCCTTTGACCTAGTCATCTAGTTTCTGGGAATCACTTAAAAAAACAGTATCAAATTTGGGAAAACAGGTATATTGTAAAGGTGTTACTATAGTTTAACTGAGAACAGAGTAAAACTGGATGCAAACTACATGTTTGAGAATATGAGGATCAAAATCTAGTCAACATTATGTAGCCATTCATAATGTTGATAATAGTATAACAATATAAACAGAAAATGCGTATTATGAAAGAATAAAGCAAAATTCAAAATTACCTTCTAAAACATGCATGTGAAATAACAGGTAATCTTTTTTGCAAAATAAAAGATGATAATTGTTAGTATGACAGAATTATGGCTATTTTTCTCAAACTTTCTTATAGAGTTATATTATTATCATAATTAAAGAAATAAGCATACTTTTACCTTATCCCAGAAATCAACCAAAGCTGTAAAGTCCCATTTCTTAGAATATGCCACATTGTATTTTAGAATAGCATCCTGTGGAAAAAGCATAAACAAAACCTCATGATATAGTCAAGTGAATTATCTATGAGTAGCCTGTCTCCTTGCTTCCTCCTATCATTAGCTACTTCACATCAGTATCTATACGTATCATTAGCTATACATTTGATTTGAACAAATCAAATGTATAGCTAATTTATTATTCACTTATGCATGCATCCTAAACAGAGGTGATAAACTCCAGGTGGACAAAAATTGAATCTCGGGGATAAAAATTTTTTTTAATATTATAATGATATTTGACTTTCAATAGGGTCACACTACACACATAGATACAGAGACTGCATATTAAAATTTCATGGGTAGAGTAAATTACAAAAAAAAAAGTCTAAAAAAGGCTCCTTGGGGAAGTGGGCAACAATGAAAAAAAAGATTAAGAAATATTGCCCTACAGCATAAAATGCCCCTTTTCCCTTTACTATAAGCTATTCTTATAAGCTACATATAAATGATTACCTTCTCCCAGTTCACGTAAATTACATATTTTTATGTAGTGAAGAATCTAAATAGTATGCCATCTATTGGTATTAACATGGAACTGTCTGAATAAGCAATATTTTATACCTGGTTTCCAGTGTTAAAAACCAGACAACAAGCCCCAAATGTAGTCACTTATGCTAAGTCCCAAGTCACCAAACTGAGACCTAGTTACATTCTGACCTCTTCCATTAATGCAATCTTAAACCAGTCAATCAGGAATCGCCTGGTAAGCACACATGAGGTGATCTGCCTGACAGACCCTGCCATCCCCTAGAGGGAGTGACCATGCCACAACCAATCCCCTTTTTGCTAGTGTAACTTCCTTGTTCCCAGTCTCTTTATAAAAATTTTTCATTTTGTACAGATCCTTGGAGACCTTTTCTATTTGGTCAAAGGGGTGCTCCCCGATTCATGAATTGTTGAAAAACAGTCAGTAAGATCTTTAAAATTACTCAGATGAATTTTGTTTTTTAACAGCAGACTGGGGTTTGCTATGCATATGACAATCCATTAGTTACGAAGAAAGAATGATTATTTACAATTATATTTCCTCCCATCCTTTTACATTTTTTTTGATGTTACAACATACACATTAAGTATGTAAAATTTATAAACAATTTGCATTTCTAATACACATCCCCAAATTTTTTCACTGAAAGTATAATTTAAAAAAAAATTTTTTTGCTGAAAGCACATAATCATCTGAAAACCACTGTTAGATTATTACTATAAACCTTCCAAATCTCATGTCGAAGAAGTTTAAAAAAATCAAAATGCTGCCAAAGGGCCTCCTGAAAAATATTTCAAGCCATATAAATAATCAACAAACATCTAGGTTAAAAAAAAAGCCAAAGAAAATGTATATTATTTACTTGGAATCAAGGGATATCCAAGTTCCTTCAAAAAGGAAAAAAAAATCAACCACAAAATAACATGGCGAGAAAAAGCTTTTACTTTCTCACAGCCATAGTATAAAATTTCAATTAAGAAAGGATTTTAAGTATTTTTTTCTAATCACTGGTATCTAATTTCAGAACCTCACACAAAGTATTAAATAACAGTGCCTATCAGTGGGTGAATGGACAGTTCAGACACTGGAACAAACTACTGATAAACTCAGTAACATGGATGAATCTTGAAAATCTTCCATTTTGAGTGAAAGAAGCCAGACACATAGCATACATATTATGTGATTCCATTCATGTAAAATGTAAACTAATTTATAGTAAAAAAAAAAAAAATCAGATCAACAAATGTTTGCCTGGGACCAGTGCAGAAAGAGGAATCAATTACAAAGGGTAAGAGGCACCTCTGTGGGTGATAGGAATGTTCTGTATCTTGACTGCAGTGGAGGCTTCAAGGGTATATGCACTTCATCATACGCAAATTATCCCTCAAAGTTGGTAAGGCAAAATATTTTAAACAGCATTTATACTCTAATTTTTTAATGGGGTTCTACAATTGGCATTAACTCCTAATATTAATAGTCTTCACGTCTCAAAAGTAGTCTACTATGAGGTCTCCTAAATTAGGAAGCTTGGATACTAATCTGTATCCTTAGCTAAGACTACTGAGAGAGGTTTGTCTTAGTTCATAATTAATAAATTTTAACTGGTTAAAGCACAAAGAAGTCCATTCTTTGAAATTATAAGACACATCATTTATAGAAATATTACCATGTTTAACACATTCTGAGGACACTGCTCTTTTTTAAACTTTAAACATCTCTAATCCCTCTTAATATCAATGGTATAAAAATAGCAAAAAGCTTATTATATTCAGTAAGAGAGATTTAGTGTTTCCTCCTCCCTCTCATAGTGTTCTTTCAGCAAAGGAAACAATTACCATAAGCAGATAGAAGAAAATCTCGATAGATTACTCTGTTCTGTTGAATCTACCATAAAATAAACAAGAAAGGAAAATTCAGAGAAAAGCCATTTTCCCTTCCTAAAGTCATCATGGCACACTAAGGAATTGCTAAAGACCTAAATAACTTCTAAAGTAGACAATTTAGAACACTATGATTGTTCTGCATTTACCTAGAAAAACATGAGAATTCTTAAATAATCCTGTTTATAAGGCAATGAAGGCTCTAACAGAGTATTTCTCAAATGGAGTCCAGATAGTATTCTTGGGTGGCCCCACTTCTGTGTTTGTGACTTTATAATCGTGGTTTGGGAATACAAAGGCCAAAGATGGCACATTATAGGAATGAAGGCTGGTAATTTAAATAGATTAAAAAGGTGGAAAGATTAAGCCATCCTAAAATACACTGAGTATAGGAATGTCAAATTCTAAAGAAGCTGAATTAAAGTGGTCACTATCATATATATTTGCAAGTGATACTCTGTATATAGACCCAATCCTTTCACCTACCAATATCCAACTGTTTGTGATTTGTAGGAAAAGTAGTAAATACATAGGGAAGTTTGTCTTGAAACAGCATTTTTTAAAGTTTCTCTGCATACTATTTTGGGGTTTAGAACAGTGGTTAAAAATTTCTGTGCAAAAAGGGAACACAGACTATAAATTGTTTTCACTGTGATGATGAACACAACTCAAATAACAGTTCATAATGCTTAATAAGGAAAAAATTAACTTGATGTAGCTACACTATATGTATAAATACTTTATAGTTTTATTTGTACACATTTAATTAACATTACACTAAAAATGAGAAAATTTTGGCAGACATTGAGAATTTCTTCCGTTTAAAAGGAGTACATTACAAGATTGAGAAACACTGTCCCCTAAGGAATGAAATTTTTTAAATACATTATGGTATGACAGATCAATGTTTTTCATGTTAAGGGGAAAAAAAACAGGAGCTACAAAAATGTACTGAAAGTTTAAGAATAACTTGTAAGTAGAAAAACAGTATAAAACCAAGGGGCGGAAGATGGCGGCGTGAGTAGAGCAGCAGAAATCTCCTCCCAAAACCACATATATCTATGAAAATATAACAAAGACAACCCTTCCTAGAACAAAGACCAGAGGACACAGGACAATATCCAGACCACATCCGCACCTGAGAGAACCCAGCGCCTCGCGAAGGGGGTAAGATACAAGCCCCAGCACCGCGGGAGCCGAGCGCCCCTCCCCCCAGCTCGCGGCAGGAGAAGAGCAGGCAGAGCGGGAGGGAGACGGAGCCCAGGACTGCTGAACACCCAGCCCCAGCCATCCGGGTCAGAGTGCAGGGCCCTGGATACTAGGAAAACAGGGCAGCAAGAACAGTGAGCGGGCACTGGAGGCTGGGCGCCAGAGGACATAAGAAAAGCGCGTGACCATTTTTTTTTTGCTTTTTTGCTGTTTTGTTTTGGCAAGCGCTTTTTGGAAGTCTTAAACGGATAGGGACCCCAATACTAGGGAAACAGGGCAGAAAGACCGGTGAGCAGAGGCCTGAGGCTGGCACCGGAGAATAAAGAAAAACGAACAACCACATTTTTTTCTTTTTCTAAATTAAAAACTTTTTTTTCAATTAAAAAAAATTTTTTTTTCTTTTTTTTTTTTTTTTTGGTGGTCGTTGTTTTGTTTTGGCGGGTGCTTTTTGGAAGTCTTAAAGGGGCAGGGCGGGTCACTTAATCCAGAGGTAGGGAATCCGGGATCTCTGGGCACCCTAACCCCTGGGCTGCAGGGAGCAGGGAGGCCCCTTACGGAGATAAATAGCCTCCCAGCCGCTCCTGCTCCAACGCGACTCCACCATCTTGGAGTAGCTGCCCGAGCCAGGCCACGCCCACAGCAACAGCGGAGATTAACTCCATAGCAGCCGGGCAGGAAGCAGAAAACCTGTCTGCGCGCAGCTGCCCAGCACAACCCACTAGAGGTCGCTGTTCTCCCAGGAGAGGAGGGCCACAAACCAACAAGAAAGGAAGTCCTTCCAGCCGTCACTCGTCCCAGCTCTGCAGACTATTCCTATCACCATGAAAAGGCAAAGCTACAGGCAGACAAAGATCACAGAGACAACACCAGAGAAGGAGACAGACCTAACCAGTCTTCCTGAAAAAGAATTCAAAATAAGAATCATAAACATGCTGACAGAGATGCAGAGAAATACGCAAGAGAAATGGGATGAAGTCCGGAGGGAGATCACAGATGCCAGAAAGGAGATTACAGAAATGAAACAAACTCTGGAAGGGTTTATAAGCAGAATGGATAGGATGAAAGAGGCCATTGATGGAATCGAAATCAGAGAACAGGAACGCATAGAAGCTGACATAGAGAGAGACAAAAGGATCTCCAGGAATGAAACAATATTAAGAGAACTGTGTGACCAATCCAAAAGTAACAATATCCGTATTATAGGGGTCCCAGAAAAAGAAGAGAGAGGAAAAGAGATGGAAAGTATCTTAGAAGAAATAATTGCTGAAAATTCCCCAAACTGGGGGAGGAAATAATCGAACAGACCACGGAAATACACAGAACCGCCAACAGAAAGGATCCAAGAAGGACAACACCTAGACACATAATAATTAAAATGGCAAAGATCAAGGACAAGGAAAGAGTGTTAAAGGCAGCTAGAGAGAAAAAGGTCACCTATAAAGGGAAACCCATCAGGCTAACATCAGATTTCTCAACAGAAACCCTACAGGCCAGAAGAGAATGGCATGATATATTTAATACAATGAAACAGAAGGGCCTTGAACCAAGGATACTGTATCCAGCAAGACTATCATTCAAATATGACGGTGGGATTAAACAATTCAAAGACAAACAAAAGCTGAGGGAATTTGCTTTCCACAAACCACCTCTACAGAACATCTTACAGGGACTGCTCTAGATGGGAGTACTCCTAGACAGAGCACAGCACAAAACACCCAACATATGAAGAATCGAGGAGGAGGAATAAGAAGGGAGAGAAGAAAAGAATCTCCAGACAGTGTATATAACAGCTCAATAAGCGAGCTAAGTTAGGCAGTAAGATACTAAAGAGGCTAAACATGAACCTTTGGTAACCACGAATTTAAAGCCTGCAATGGCAATAAGTACATATCTTTCAATAGTCACCCTAAATGTTAATGGGTTGAATGCACCAATCAAAAGACACAGAGTAACAGAATGGATAAAAAAGCAAGACCCATCTATATGCTGCTTACAAGAAACTCACCTCAAACCCAAAGACATGTACAGACTAAAAGTCAAGGGATGGAAAAACATATTTCAAGCAAACAACAGTGAGAAGAAAGCAGGGGTTGCAGTACTAATATCAGACAAAATAGACTTCAAAACAAAGAAAGTAACAAGAGATAAAGAAGGACACTACATAAGGATAAAGGGCTCAGTCAAACAAGAGGATATAAACATTCTAAATATATATGCACCCAACACAGGAGCACCAGCATATGTGAAACAAATACTAACAGACCTAAAGGGGGAAATAGACTGCAATGCATTCATTCTAGGAGACTTCAATACACCACTCACCCCAAAGGATAGATCCACTGGGCAGAAAATAAGTAAGGACACGGAAGCACTGAACAACACAGTAGAGCAGATGGACCTAATAGACATCTATAGAACTCTACATCCAAAAGCAGCGGAATATACATTCTTCTCAAGTGCACATGGAACATTCTCCAGAATAGACCACATACTAGGCCACAAAAAGAGCCTCAGAAAATTCCAAAAGATTGAAATCCTACCAACCAACTTTTCAGACCACAAAGGCATAAAACTAGAAATAAACTGTACAAAGAAAGCAAAGAGGCTCACAAACACATGGAGGCTTAACAACACGCTCCTAAATAATCAATGGATCAATGATCAAATCAAAATGGAGATCCAGCAATATATGGAAACAAATGACAACAACAACACTAAGCCCCAACTTCTGTGGGACACAGCAAAAGCAGTCTTAAGAGGAAAGTATATAGCAATCCAAGCATATTTAAAAAAGGAAAAGCAATCCCAAATGAATGGTCTAATGTCACAATTATCAAAATTGGAAAAAGAAGAACAGATGAGGCCTAAGGTCAGCAGAAGGAGGGACATAATAAAGATCAGAGAAGAAATAAATAAAATTGAGAAGAATAAAACAATAGCAAAAATCAATGAAACCAAGAGGTGGTTCTTCGAGAAAATAAACAAAATAGATAAGCCTCTAGCCAGACTTATTAAGAAGAAAAGAGAGTCAACACAAATCAACAGTATCAGAAACGAGAAAGGAAAAATCACGACGGACCCCACAGAAATACAAAGAATTATTGGAGAATACTATGAAAACCTATATGCTAAGAAGCTGGGAAACCTAGGAGAAATGGACAACTTCCTAGAAAAATATAACCTTCCAAGATTGACCCAGGAAGAAAAAGAAAATCTAAACAGACCAATTACCAGCAACGAAATTGAAGCGGTAATCAAAAAACTACCAAAGAACAAAACCCCCGGGCCAAATGGATTTACTTCGGAATTTTATCAGACATACAGGGAAGACATAATACCCATTCTCCTTAAAGTTTTCCAGAAAATAGAGGAGGAGGGGATACTCCCAAACTCATTCTATGAAGCTAACATCACCCTAATACCAAAACCAGGCAAAGACCCCACCAAAAAAGAAAACTACAGACCAATATCCCTGATGAATGTAGATGAAAAATACTCAACAAAATATTAGCAAACCGAATTCAAAAATACATCAAAAGGATCATACACCATGACCAAGTGGGATTCATCCCAGGGATGCAAGGATGGTACAACATTCGAAAGTCCATCAACATCATCCACCACATCAACAAAAAGAAAGACAAAAACCACATGATCATCTCCATAGATGCTGAAAAAGCATTTGACAAAGTTCAACATCCATTCATGTTAAAAACTCTCAGCAAAATGGGAATAGAGGGCAAGTACCTCAACATAATAAAGGCCATCTATGATAAACCGACAGCCAACATTATATTGAACAGCGAGAAGCTGAAAGCATTTCCTCTGAGATCGAGAACTAGACAGGGATGCACACTCTCTCCACTGTTATTTAACATAGTACTGGAGGTTCTAGCCACGGCAATCAGACAAAATAAAGAAATACAAGGAATCCAGATTGGTAAAGAAGAAGTTAAACTGTCACTATTTGCAGATGACATGATACTGTACATAAAAAACCCTAAAGACTCCACCCCAAAACTACTAGAACTGATATCGGAATACAGCAAAGTTGCAGGATACAAAATCAACACACAGAAATCTGTGGCTTTCCTATATACTAACAATGAACCAACAGAAAGAGAAATCAGGAAAACAACTCCATTCACAATTGCATCAAAAAAAATAAAATACCTAGGAATAAACCTAACCAAAGAAGTGAAAGACTTATACTCTGAAAACTACAAGTCACTCTTAAGAGAAATTAAAGGGGACACTAACAGATGGAAACTCATCCCATGCTCGTGGCTAGGAAGAATTAATATCGTCAAAATGGCCATCCTGCCCAAAGCAATATACAGATTTGATGCAATCCCTATGAAACTACCAGCAACATTCTTCAATGAACTGGAACAAATAATTCAAAAATTCATATGGAAACACCAAAGACCCCAAATAGCCAAAGCAATCCTGAGAAAGAAGAATAAAGTAGGGGGGATCTCACTCCCCAACTTCAAGCTCTACTATAAAGCCATAGTAATCAAGACAATTTGGTACTGGCACAAGAGCAGAGCCACAGACCAATGGAACAGACTAGAGAATCCAGACATTAACCCAGACATATATGGTCAATTAATATTTGATAAAGGAGCCATGGACATACAATGGCAAAATGACAGTCTCTTCAACAGATGGTGCTGGCAAAACTGGACAGCTACATGTAGGAGAATGAAACTGGACCATTGTCTAACCCCATACACAAAAGTAAATTCAAAATGGATCAAAAACCTGAATGTAAGTCATGAAACCATTAAACTGGTGGAAAAGAACATAGGCAAAAACCTCTTAGACATAAACGTGAGTGACCTCTTCTTCAACATATCTCCCCGGGTAAGGAAAACAACAGCAAAAATGAGTAAGTGGGACTATATTAAGCTGAAAAGCTTCTGTACAGCAAAAGGCACCATCAATAGAAAAAGAAGGATCCCTACAGTATGGGAGAATATATTTGAAAATGGCACATCCGATAAAGGCTTGACGTCCAGAATATATAAAGAGCTCACACGCCTCAACAAACAAAAAACAAATAACCCAATTAAAAAATGGGCAGAGGAACTGAACAGACAGTTCTCCAAAAAAGAAATACAGATGGCCAACAGGCACATGAAAAGATGCTCCACATCGCTAATTATCAGAGAAACGCAAATTAAGACTACAATGAGGTATCACCTCACACCAGTAAGGATGGCTGCCATCCAAAAGACAAACAACAACAAATGTTGGCAAGGCTGCGGAGAAAGGGGAACCCTCCTACACTGCTGGTGGGAATGTAAACTTGTTCAACCATTGTGGAAAGCAGTATGGAGGTACATCAAAATGCTCAAAACAGACATACCATTTGACCCAGGAATTCCACTCCTAGGAATTTACCCTAAGAACGCAGCAATCAAGTTTGAGAAAGACAGATGCACCCCTATGTTTATTGCAGCACTATTTACAATAGCCAAGAATTGGAAGCAACCTAAATGTCCATCAATAGATGAATGGATAAAGAAGATGTGGTACATATACACAATGGAATACTACTCAGCCATAAGAAAAGGGCAAATCCAATCATTTGCAGCAACATGGATGGAGCTGGAGGGTATTATGCTCAGTGAAACAAGCCAAGCGGAGAAAGAGAAATACCAAATGATTTCACTTATCTGTGGAATATAAGAACAAAGGAAAAACTGAAGGAACAAAACAGCAGCAGAATCACAGAACTCAAGAATGGACTAACAGGTACCAAAGGGAAAGGGACTGGGGAGGATGGGTGGGTAGGGAGGGATAAGGGGGGGAGAAGTAGGGGGGTATTAAGATTAGCATGCATGAGGGAGTGGGAGAAAGAGGAGGGCTGTACAACACAGAGAAGGCAAGTAGTGATTCTACAACATTTTGCTATGCTGATGGACAGTGACTGTAAAGGGGTTGATAGGGGGACCTGGTATAGGGGAGAGCCTAGTAAACATAATATTCGTCATGTAAGTGTAGATTAGTGATTCCAAAAAAAGAAAAAAAAAAGGCAGTTCCTGTGTGGTGACTTCCAATGAGTTCTACACAAGGGTATAAAGGGCATATAAAAGTGTAGGCAAAGGGTCTGTCTGTGTTTATACAGAGGATCAAAGCCTAATTGGGCTACCCTGAAAATGAACTAAGATACGATATGAAAAAGAACTTCCAACATCAGCACTCTCTGGAAGACTCATGCCAGAAGATGATCATCAAAAAACCCCAACAAAGATCCACGCACTGCTACAGCTGTAGATGCACTCATCCCACCCGTTCCTGGACTTGCCATGGGAATGAGGAAGGAGATATCTAAGCTGACCTGTGCATACAGTAAAACAACAAATTTGACTGGATCTATACTGTTGGAACTCAACCAAGAATTTGGAGAAGTGCAAATTGTAGCGCTCCAAAGTCTTACAACTACAGACTATTTACTGTTAAAAGAACATATGGCATGTGAACAGTCCCCAGGAATGGGTTGTTTTAATTTGTCTGATTTCTCTCAGACTGTTCAAGTTCAGTTGGACAATATCCATCATGTCATAGATAAGTTTTCACAAATGCCTAAGGTGCCTAACTGGATTTCTTGGTTTCACTGGAGATGGCTGGTAATTACAGATATGCTTTGGTTATGTAACTATACTCCTATTATGTTAATGTGTGTGCGCAATTTAAGTAGTAGCTTAAAACCTATTCATGCTGAAGTACTCTATAAGAAGATATGCCAAAGAAATAATCAATCTTCCCATGCTTTCTTCCGCCTGCTACTTCTACAGCTTTTCTTCTTCCTTCCTAATTACAACCCTTAAATAGAATTCGTGCCTCGTATCAAATTTACCGAGTATCATAATTCTTCCAAGTGGTAAAGATACCTCAAGACAAATGCTGGCCATAGAAGCCACAGGGCATAAATATGCAAAGAAGTAAAAAGCTAACCTTTTCAAACAATAAGGCTTCCCTCTCACTTACCAACTTCACATTTCCCTGTATGGCCCCGGAAGATGACTGGTTAGCCAGAGACGGGTAAGATTCCTCAAGGGAGGAACAACCTAAGACAGGCACAGTCGCAGGGGGGCCATCAGGTGAGAAATTGGGGATCAACAGAGGTGAGGCTTAGAACCTCACCCCCCCGTTCTGAGAGAAATCTTCTGCATCCGTGGATGTTTTATTGCCCTTGTCTAGCTTGGATTAACACATAGTCTACAGGCACACACCTGATCATCCACATTTGCTCTCTTACAACACTAAACTATGTTTTCTACCTTTATCTTGTATCTACCTACCACTTCAGCATTTTATTAAAAATAATAATAATAAAGAGAGAAATGTGGTATGCACATATAAATCAAGTATAAAAACCAAATGAGTATTCATATTTGAACTGACTGTTTATAGTTCATAATGCATGAGCAAAACTGAAAGTTTCTGTGATGACTGCCCTTGTACTGTTCACTATGTAACTTATTCATTATGTAAGAATTTGTTCTCCATGTGAGAACTTGTTTGTTATGCCTCAGAAGATTGGAGACTGACGAAAATTAGGCTTGGGGTGGATTAATGATTGTGCATTGAGCATTGACTCCCCTATACAGAATTTTATTGTCGTTAACAACCATTTGATCAATAAATATGAGAGATGCCCTCACGAAAAAAAAAAAAAAAAAAAAAGGACAGACTTCCAATGGTAAAATAAATAAGTAACCGGGATGTAATGTATCGCATAAGGAATATAGTCAAGATATTGTAACAGCCTGGTAGGGTGATAGCTGGAACCTAGAATTATGTATATAAATGTTTTACCACTGTGTTGTACACTTGAAACTAATGTAATGTAATACTGTGCATCAACTACCCTTCAATAAAAAATAATTATTAAAAAAAAAAACAAAAAAAAAACAGTATAAAACCTGAGAAATTATACACAACAAATCAAGTCTCTCAAAGAAAATGAAACTGTTTCCACAGTGGAACTGTTTATAATTATAATTTTACATGGTCAAAATAAACATATACTAAGCAAACATAAAATTTATGTATATATACACTCACATATAGTTTGAATATATATACACACACATATACAAAGTTTGAAGATAAACAAAAATAAAGTTCTTAGTGCCAAAAATAAACATATACTGACCCATATTTAGATATTAGAAAAACTATCTATGATTACCCTTATAATCTTAAATATTTTAAAAATCAAAAAATAAATTATTGGTAAAGTATAAGATTAATACGCAAATTATTAAACTGCTAGAATCTGTATTAACAGCTATAAAAAGCAGAATGCTTAATGTATACTTTAATCATCAGGAAACTCAGCTTTCCTTTGGGCAAATACCGCTGAAGTCATAATTCTTTCCTGATTTAGTTTTTAAAGACATTTCAGAAACATGGTAATTCTAAAACAAAAATAAAAGAGAAGCTTGGGCTGAAGGAAATTGGATGGGGAATCAAGAAACAGAGGTCTTATTCCTGGTTCCTTGAAATTATTCTGTGTGGCTCCAGGCAAGTCATTTACAACTCCCAATTCTTCTACTCATTCCTTGTGATAGAAAGCAAACCAAGATAGTCTCTTAAGAGAGTTCCTCAGGAAACATGCACTTTGCATATAAATAATGCTGTCACCTAAATCTACTGAAGATCAAAAAATGTCTTTGAGGAGGAGACACGAGACCCATTTCTAACAACTACATGTAAAAGGCAAGATTAGCAAAAATAACATACCTTCAGGTTTTGAGGTCGTGTAAATTTGTTGAGAAGTGCAGTCTGAATGAGCTCCCACCTACTCCCTGCACTTCGCTCACCATTCTTTAAGGAAAAGAAAAAACAAGTGAGGAAACTCCTCTAAGTTTTTTTGCATCACAGAATTGCAAGTCAAACAAGAGTGCATTAAACGACCTTTCAGAGACTAAAAGAACATCAATTTTGTTCTTACCTCATCTTCCACAGGGTACAAGTTTTGTTCTGAACATGGCATCTTAACATGCTTGTTGTCCCACAAATCTTTAAAGTGTGTTGGAAAAGGTTTAGGAACTTCTCCTGCTCGCAAAAGATCTACCTGAAATAGGGGCAAACAAGAAATCTATAAGTGTGTAAAAACTAGGCACACCTTCTACAAAATAATCTACAAAGTCAGCAAAGCAAAGGCTACAATATACAGACCAGCTCCTTGGCAAGAAATCTCAGAAGTCTTCTTCAGCTGTACCCATTCTTTATCTCCATTTAATCAGTTTCCAGGTCACCTGGTCCCGGACATTTTGTCTCCATCCCATGTAGGCCCATGGTCCTCATTTTCCTTGCCTGAATTTCTGCCAACAGCCTTTTCTATCCCTCTCTCTAACTCCAACCACTTCCAGACATTCATCCCCCATAAAACCCTTATCCCTACTTATCTTTCTAAAGTATTCCCAGGCTTCTAATCCTGTAATGGCTCCCCTCTGCCTAGACACTGATTCCAAATTATGTTCAATTTTTTTTTACATCCTCTCTTACCCAAACACTAGCTGTTTAAGCATTTATTCTGACCTTTGCCACTCAGCTCAATTTTCATTTCTTCTAAAAAGACTTCAGAAACTTTTTAAAAAGCATTTAGTTTATTCTCTCTTGTTTTATTAAATCATTATAATACTATACTTTTTTCCTTCCCCCACTAGACGCTAAACTTCTTTAGAATAATAACCATGTTAACTTGTGTTCTGAATATTTATAACAGAGCCTGGCATGTGTGTTTTGTATATGTATATGTACATATATATGTTTATAAACACCTATGTTACTTATAAGAAGCATTAAATAAATGTTTGAGGAAAAAGATAATTTAAAACATAGAAGTTTTACATTTTGCCTATTCCAGACATTTCATATAAATGGAAACATACAATAGGTGGCTTTTTGTGTCTGGCCTCTTTCACTTAGTGTAATGTTTTCAAGATTTACCCATGTCATAGCATGAACAAGTATTTCATTACATATAATCAAATAATCACACAAATAAATATTATAAAGTTTCAACTTGCTAGGCAGGAAAATAGATGAGTGGGGTGGAAAGAGAAAAAGGCCAGAAAGTCCACTAAAAAGATCCCAAATTAATCAATTAAAGCTCAAAAAGCTTGGCCTGGAATGTTTGAATATTCCCCAGTAAAGGAGGGTACCTTAGCATAGCCCATGTCTTAATTGTGTTAATCATGAAGGCCCAGCTTAGTTTTTTACCTTAACCTATATGCTGTTTTTTTTTAATCCTTCCAGCCCTAATTAAGTAGTTTGTAACCCAGGAAACTAATTTAGCATACAGGCCCAGCCTTAAACAACATATGAAAGGCAGGAAGGATTCCATCTTAAAGACTGCATTTTAATACCCAGGAAGTTAAAAATGTAAGATTCTTAAATTACTCTTTAGCAAACAGACAATAACTCAGCCCACCTTGGGGGCTGGGCAGACATGCTCCCAGACCAAGATGCCTGTATCCCAGGGAGAAATCAGAACAGGAAGATCCTTGTGTTAAGTTAATTCTAAGTATTCAAAGACCACTTAACAAGTCTGCACCCTCAGCCCTTAGTCACATTCCTAAAGAGTGAACCCCAACCTTTCTGGGTACTCCTCTCTGAGGTCACCTGCACTTTACAAGTGTGTAACCTTTTAACTTTACACTCTCTCTTTTCAAACTTTCAGGGGGCGCTCCTCTCTCTGAGGTCACCCATACTTTCTAAGTGTGTAACCTTTTAATCTTAAACTTTCTCTCTCCAGACCTTTCAGGGTCCCTCTCCTTGCTGAGGTGGCCTGTACTTTTTCCTCTCTGTAAGTAACTTCAAATAAAACTTTTATTCTGCTTCACTACTGTGTCTCTGCCCTTCAATTCTTTGTCGTGGCAGAGACAAGGACTGAGGAAAATATACAATGCTCGCCTAACAAACTGATATATGCTATGAATGAGAGGTTCATGGTATTCTGAGAACCTATTCTAGACAATTTTAACTTACCTGGTGAGCTTAGAAAAGGTTTTCTTGAAAAAGTGGGCCACTAAGCTGAACTACAAAAAGATAAAAAGAAGTCAACGAGGAAAGGAGGAAAGCAACAGCTTATGGAAAGACACTGTCAAATAGGCAGTTTCATAAAAAGTCTGTAACCCAAGAAAAATAAATTTGTAGGCCACTTACATAGGTGACCATTAAAACCCTAACTGTGGATGAGACCACCTATAGGCAGTGAGAAGAAAAGACGACCCATGAGAATGTCCTGAGGAACTCCAACAACATTCAGTAGCCACATATAGAAGTGCCAAAGCAACATTAAGTGGCTAAAAAGTACAAAGAAAGCTAGGATTACATGGCGTCATGAAAACCAAAGGAAGAGAATATGCCAAGGAGGAAAGAATGGTTGACTCAGAGTGGCTGAGTAAGCAATTAAGCTTAAAATATCTTCAACTCCAGAAGGAGGCCCAAAAGGTTATTTTATAAAGATGTTCCATGTAATCTGAGAAAGACTTGACTGACATCGACCTCATGAATCTTCCTGAAAGGGAGTTCAAAATAAAAATCATTACCATGCTCATGGAGATATGGAAAGATATTCAACAACTCAGGAATGAATTCCGATCAGAGATCCAATCATTGAAGAGCATAATGGAGGTTATTAAAATCAGATTGGATATGGTGAAGGAGACGATAAATGAAATAGAAACTAGAGAAGAGGAATACAAAGAAGCTGAGGCATAGAGAGAAAAAAGGATCTCTAAGAAAGAAAGAATATTGAGAGAACTGTGTGACCAATCCAAACGGAACAATATTCATACTATAGGGACACCAGAAGAAGAGAGAGAGAAAGGGATAGAAAGTGTCTTTGAGGAGGTAATTGCTGAAAACTTCCCCAATCTGTGGAAGAAGATAGTCTCTCAGGCCATGGAGGTGCACAGATCTCCCAACACAAGGGACCCAAGGAAGACAACACCAAGACATATAACAATAAAATTGGCAAAGATCAAGGATAACGACAGACTATTAAAAGCAGCCAGAGAGAGAAATAAGATCACATACAAAGGAAGCCCATAAGGCTATCATCAGACTTCTCAACAGAAACCTTAGAGGCCAGAAGGAAGTGGCATGATGTATTTAATGCAATGAAGCAGAAGGCCTTGAATCAAGATTACTTAATCTGGCAATATCATCATTTAAATTTGAAGGAGGGATTAAACAATTTCCAGATAAGCAAAGGCTGAGAGAATTTACCTCCCACAAACCATCTCTACAGTGTATTTTGGAGGGACTGCTATAGATAGAAGTGTTCCTAAAGTTTAGTAGCTGTCACCAGAGGAAATAAACCCACAGTAAAGAAAGTAGAAAAGCTAATTACTAAGCAAATGCAAAATTAAATTAACTTTCCCCAAAGTCAATCAAGGGATAGATGAGGAGTACAGAATATGATACCTAATATAAAGAACGGAGGAGGAAGAAAAAGGAGGAGAAAAAAAAAAGAACATTTAGATTGTGTTTGTAATAGCATATATTAAGTGAGTTAAGTTAGACTCTTAGATAGTAAGGAAGTTAACCTTGAACCTTTGGTAACCACAAATCTAAAGCCTGCAATGGCAATAAGCATGTACCTATCGATAATTACCCTAAATGTAAATGGACTGAATGCAACAATCAAAAACATAGAGTCACTGAATGGATAAAAAAACAAGACTCATCTATATGCTGCTTACAAGAGACTCACTTTAAACCAAAAGACATACACAGACTAAAAGTGAAGGGATGGAAAAATATACTTCATGCAGCTAATAGGGAGAAAAAAGCAGGAGTTGCAGTACTTGTATGAGACAAAATATACTTCAAAACAAACAGAGTCACAAGAGACAAAGAAGGACATTATATAATGATAAAAGGGTCAATCCAACAAGATATAACCATTATAAATATCTATACGACCAACACAGGAACACCTACATATGTGAAACAAATACTAACTGAATTAAAAGGGGAAATAGAATGCAATGCATTCATTCTAGGAGACTTCAACACTCCACTCACTCTGAAGGACAGATCAAAGAGAACGAAAATAAGTAAGGACAGAGAGGCACGGAACAACACATTAGAACAGATGGACCTAACAGACATCTACAGAACTCTACACCCAAAGCAGCAGAATACACATTCTTCTCAAGTGCACATGTAATATTTTCAAGAATAGATCATATACTAGCCCAAAAAAAGAGCCTTGGTGAATTAAAAAACACTGAAATTGTAACAATGAGTTTCTCAGACTACAAAGGTATGAAACTATAAATGAATTACGCAAAGAAAATGAAAAATCCCACAAACACATAGAGGCTTCACAACATGCTCCTAAATAACCAATGGATCAATGGCCAAATAAAAACAGAGATCAAGCAATATATGGAGACAAATGACAACAATAATTCAACACCACAAAATCTGTGGGATGCAGTGAAGTCCGTGCTAAGAGGAAATTATACTGCAATACAGGCCTACCTCAGAAAAGAAGAACAATCCCATATGAGAAGTCTAAACTTACAATTAACAAAACTAGAAAAAGAAGAAATCAGGCCCAAAGTCAGTAGAAGGAGGGACATAATAAAGATTAGAGAAGAAATAAATAAAATCGAGAATAAAAGAATAGAAAGAATCAATGAAAGCAGGAGCTGGTTCTTTGAGAAAATAAACAAAATAGATAAACCCCTAGTGAGACTTATCAAGAAAAAAACAGAGTCTACTCAGATAAACAGAATCACAAATGAGAAAGGAAAAATCACCACAGAAATACAAAGAATTATTAGAGAATACTATGAAAAATTATATGCTAACAAACTGGATAATCTAGAAGAAATGGACAACTTTCCAGAAAAGTACAACCTTCCAAGGCTGACCCAGAAAGAAACAGAAAATCTGAACAGACCAATTACCAGCAAAGAAATTGGACTGGTAATCAAAAACCTACCTAAGAACAAAGGCCCTGAACCAGAAGGCTTCACCGCGGAATTTTATCAAACATTTTTCTAAGAATGCAGGAGCCCACTTTGAAAAAGACATATGCACCCCTATGTTTATCGTAGGAATATTTACAATAGCCAAGAAATGGGAGCAACCTAAGTGTCCATCAGTAGATGAATGGATAAAGAAGATGTGGTACATGTACACAATGGAGTATTATTTAGCCATAAGAAGAAAACAAATCTTACTCTATCCAACAACATGGATGGAGCTAGAGGTTATTATGCTCAGTGAAATAAGCCAGGCAGAGAAAGACAAATATCAAATGATTTCATTCATCTATGGAATGTAAGAACAAAGAAAAAAGTGAAGGAACAAAACAGCAGCAGACTCACAGAACCCAAGAATGGACTAACAGTTACCAAAGGGAAAGGGACTGGGGAGGATGGGTGGGAAAGGAGGGAAAAGGGGAAAAGGGGCATTACGATTATCCCATATAATGTAGGGGGGTGGACACGGGGAAGGCAATATAACACAGAGAAGACAAGTAGTGGTTCTATAGCATCTTACTACGCTAATGGACAGTGACTGTAATGGGGTATGTGCTGGGGACTTGATAATAGGGGGAGTCTAGTAATCATAATGTTGTTCATGTTATTGTACATTAATGATAGCAAAATTTAAAAAAGAGGAAGAAAAATGCAAATATCTATTTTTTCTGTTCTTTCCATAATAATTACCATTGCTCTATGATTTTTGAACTTTTTAAAATAGAACTTTTTCTCCCTATGAAATCTGACATGAAATCATTACATTTAAATCAAAAAACATTTCTATAAACATTAATTTTACAATAGCTTTTACTTATTTTAACACCAATAAATGACAATGAGACCATTTTAAGAAATACAAAATTTGAAATTGGGAGTTAGGGATGACAGTTAAAGCTTACATCAACATACTATTTAATTTATATCTCTTACATAGTATAAAGAAAATCCTGCTCACACACATAAATAATTGCACATGATAATTTATTTAAACTGTTATTTTGATAACAGTTTTTTGTGTAAATCTTGAGTTTAAGGAAAGTCTTAGTTAAACAACAGTGGCAAGAGAACCCTAATTCTATGGTCTGCACAAAAATGAGTTCTTTCGGTAAAATCTGCTGGTTAAAATATGATATTAAACATTTTCAAGTTTGAGTGTTTGTTAATTATAAGTTTTTCATAGATAAAAATATAATTTAGCAGAGAAACTTCTGTCAAATTTCCAAAGAACCCCTGATGCACTTCCAGGCAGCACAATTTGATAATTACCATCTCCCTACTCTTCATCTCTTATCTGAGCTCTTAACCATTCCCTGTTTACAATGGATCCTCACTTCAATTTTCCTCAGATACAGCTATCTGATTAAACTTGCTACAGCACAACTAATGTCTACGCAGACATCTTGATGATTTCCAATACCTACAGACTCAAGTCCAGCTCCTGGCACCTGAAGACTTCTATGATATATATCCAATCTACTTTTCAAGTCTTCTTTTCCATCATTCCCCAACCACATTCTAAGCTCTAGCAACCCAATTACTTTCCATTTCTAAAACAAATAAATTTCAACTACACAGCCTTTTCTTACAAATACAATGTATCTGTCTAAAATTCTTTTCCTTACTAACTATACCTCAGAAACTTCTGGTCATCTTTAGAGCTCAGCTGAAACCCTACAGCCCTGTTGAAGATCACTTCCACCTCTAATCACACTGAATAATTCTGTACTTCAAAATATTTAATCACACCTGGACTAGGCTGCTAATAAAACTCATTTTTAAAAGTAGTTTCTGTCAACTCTAATATAAGAACTAAGAAATACAATGACTATTTAGAACTACCCAATGAGTGATAGAAATCTTCTAAAAGTGGATTATGGTGATGCTTGCCTAACTCATTAAATTAACTAAATATCATTACACTGAGAACTTAAAATGGGTAAACTTTATATACATCAGTAAAGCAATTAAAAAAAAAAAAAAGAACACATAGAGAATATAGAAGAAATTACCAGGGGCTAGCAAAGAATGGGAAGTTTTTGTTTAATCAAGTACAGAGTTTCTATGTATGATGATGAAATTTTGGGGGAAATAGCTAGTGGTAATGGCTGCACAACACTGTGAATGTACTTATTATCACTGAAATATACATTTAAAAAGGTTAAAATGGTAAATGTTATACTATGTGTATTTAACCACAATAAAAAAGAAATGAGATTGCTTCTAGACATGTTGGGTTTGAGATACCTGTTGAACAGTGATAGTCATGTCTAGAAAAATCTAAAGCTCAGAAGAAGGCAAAACAGGAGAATGATTTGAGGATACTCAACTACACACACCTTTGAATTTTAGAGACTAGCCCAGTAGCTAACACACAGTGGTTGCTCAATAATATTTTCAATTGAATATTTTTTTAAAAAATGAATCCAATCAGTGTTCTTAAAACTACTACACAATTCAATTTCCTCTTCAACTGACAATGATTCATTTTATGGATTTGTTAAGTGCTATATTAAGTAAGCTACCATCATATTTCTGTATTCTACAGACTTCTTCATGAGCAGAAAAGAGAAGCACATTCTATATCTTGGTCTGTTTTCCAGATTACTAAGTATTATAATAAATCAAGACTTAAAGAGTCTTCTCTCTTTACTGGTAAGAGGTAATACCTACCCGAACAGTTACTGTGTGATTGGCAGATGGTCTCAAGAGAGGAAGCCGGATCCCACACCTAGGCATTCTTCTCATTTCCTCAATGGGAGTCCCAAGGCATTTCTTATCTGGAGAAAGGTGAGGTGGAATGTATTTAGGGATCTTCCTTTCTGCTCTCTGATGCTTGATTTCAGCTGGTTCTTTTCTAAGGTCAAAACAAATGTATTCAGTCACAAATCACTTGCTATTTAAATTCCCTTGCATTCAGAAGTACAAAACTGACCCAGAACATTATTGTTTAAAATGTGCCAGGCTTGTTCTTTCTCTTTGGTATTTACAATCAAAAGAGAACATACAAAGCTTATAGTAAAACCCAAGAACTTATTTTCAATAGTCTGTGGAAGGAATTTCCAAACACACGTAAATCATCTTCTGAAAAAAGGAACCATGTAAGAGTATGGCCAGTGCCAAATCAGTCATGGTTCACAGTGCTTCTCAGGTCTCCAGCAGTAATTTTCAACTGGATGAACTTACTACGACATGCTTCCTAGAAAATAGCACAGAAACTATGGAAAGTGGGCTTTAAGATTCTGTATCAGATAACTGCAAAAATGTAAACTTTGTTATCAGATAGACTGGGTTTTAAATCCCAGCATTACCACCACAAATTACATAATTTCAGTAAACTCTCTAACTCAAATCTCAGTTTTCTCATTTGTGATGTGAGTACAATACCACCTGCCTGCCCATCAAAGCATTAAAGAAATGCAGCATATTATGGCCTAGTAAAATGGCTAAATAAATAGTAGCTATACTACATCTAATATTTTAATGTTCTGATAATTCTCATAAATTTCAGAAGGAAGATTATGAAACTAAAAATCTGACTACCAACATTTGTTTACTTATTTTCTGTTTCTGGCCTTTTTAGAATTTAAAATCTTGAGTCTAAGTTTAAATTTAGCATAAATAATTTACTAATAATTAAATTAATACTATAGTTAACAAGAAACACAACTATCTCTTTGCTTCAGTGTGAACCATAGCTTTGTTAAACCCCCTTACAAAATTATAAAGCGTGTTTCTCTATTAGAGACACCCATGGTGGAAAAAACTACCTTTTGTCCTCTGCTTTGGGCATTCTCATGAAATGATCTGTGATCTTAGAATCCTTTTTCCCATGATGCTTGGAATTTCTGCCTTCTAAATTCAGGCCAAAAGTACTTCCAGGTGGTTTGGTATTTAAATCATTCATTCCAGCTTCATTCTCTCCTCCTTCAAATTGAAAATGTAACTGAATTTCACCTCCCTTAGCAGAGGACATTTTCCTCAATTCACTGTCAACTTCTCTTACTTGGAACTTTGATGGTTTACTTGCTGTTTGGGAGGAACTACCTTCTTGTTCATCAAAGCCTGGACTTGTCTCTTCATCTGCTTCCGAGTCCTGACAACTATTTTTGGAATTATCAACATCCATTGGTGACTCAGGTTCACTTTCCTTCTCAAATGGAGAATTATTTCCTAGGCTACTTTCTTGTCTACTCAATTTGTTGGCATTTTTCAGTCCAGCACCAACATCCTCAGAGCTTATGTCTGACAAAGGACTCTCTGGCACAACGTCTATCTCTTCCTGCTGACAACTGACACAGTCTTCCACAGGAAGGCAAGACTGACTGCCCTTCTGCTGGCTTCTGGCTTTTCTGGCCTGTTCATCTTCTGTGGTCTGTTTTGCATTTGCAAGCTTTACAGATGTCAAAAATTGCTGATTATCCCTACTTTCCTCATTATCTGTGTCACTGTGACCATCATTTTGGGGTGACTGATCAATGTTAGCATTACTGAACTGTTCTGGTACCAGAGTTACTGTAGGAAGTTCACGTTCCAAAAGTCGCTCTGTATGTTTCCCTTCATTTTGCCACTTGCACACAGCTGCAGTCTGATGCTGATTCAAATATTGTGGGTTTTTTTCAACTGGAGTCTTATCAAGACTTAGCTGGGAAACATTTTCCAATTTTTCCATGTTATGTTGATAAAAATTATCTTTTTGTACAGAACTCATCATGGATTCTACTCTTGTATTGTTATTTTCTTTACTATGGAAACTGTAAGAGAATAGAGAGAACCAATGACACAAAAGAACTTACAATTCAATATAAAGAACTTATAATACAAAAAAATCATTTATGCAACCATACTTCCACAATGTCACAGCAATAATTAAAGTACTTGTGATCTGAGTATACAGCATGCTCTTTCCTGACTCTATGTTGTTGCACATATGCCTATAATGCCCTTTCCCCAACTGGGTGCCAGGCAAACATCTGCCCTTCCTTTAAGTGTTAAACTTTACTCACTTCTTGTGTATTCTTTCCTGTAAAGGTAAAACTGATTGTTTGTTCTATATACTAACCACCACCGTATTTTGTTTATACCTTTACTGTTTTCTTTATCACACTATGTAAAAAATCACATGTTTTTGTGTCTGTTACCACTACTACCCTGCACAGAGACTATTCTTTTCACCTCTGTATCTCAAGTATGTAGGGTAGTTCCTAGTACATGGGAGACTCTAAAAATAAACTCAAAGAATAAATAAAGGTAGATGAAGAAAATTGGGAAAGCAAAGACAGAACATAGCATGAAGTAAGAGAAAACATCCATATATCATACTACTCATTTCTCTATACAGTCATGTTTCCATACCTTTCTGATTTGGCTGTCTTAATTTCTTTAGTGTCCATCCAACTGGTAATGGTCTTTTGTTTGAAAACTGTAAAAGAAAAAAAAAACACCAAAACATATTGTAGACACTAACGTAAAATGCATATAAATATAGTCATACATGACTTTAAAGAGAAAATACCTATAGCTGTATTTATACATGTAAGGCCTTGTGGTAGGTTCTGTGGGTTAAACATAGACTAATCACTCCTTCTATACTCATGCAGTGGGTAGTAAGACAGGAACACTAATGCAAATTCCTTTAACAAAGAGTAGAAAGTTATCAGCCCCTAAAAGAGCTGTTAATGGCCTACTGGATGAGAGTACAGACTCTGCAATCAAACCATCTGGATTCAAATCCTCGCTCTCTGGATTTTTATGTGACTTTGTGGGGAGTCATTTCTGTGTGTCTCAGATTCCTTTCTGTAAACATGCATATTAACAGTACCTCTCCTGGGGTTATTGTGAGGTTTAAATTCAATAAAATACTAACCCATGCAAACTGTTAAGGGCACTATCTGGTATATGCTCAGTAAATGTCAGTGCTTAATTATCTTAAGTATTAGAAGAGATTCTGATAAGGAATTAAGGTGTATCCAAGGAAAAGACTACTTCAGGATATTGGACTAGTGGAGCAAGTAGTGCTAGAATTGTGCCTTGAAGAATAAACATGTAGAACACAAAGGGAAAATCATAAGCAAAGATACCAATAGGGAAATACAAAGAACTTAAGAAAGTAAGCAACAGAAAGTATGGATGAAAAGTCAGTTAGGACTATACCACAGAGTTTCTTGAATGACCCACAAAAAGAGGTACAGAAAAGTGTCAAATGTCACACTCAGAGCTGTAATTCTGGAATTCAAATCGAGAAGATTCCCAGTCATGCTTGATATAGCCTGGTGGGTAAATCTGGAGGGGCAGGAAGGAAAAGCCTATTGGTACAAACCAGTGAGGAAGCTACTGGTCTAGGTCAGTGGTTCCCAAACCATCTGAATCATTAGAAGGCTGGTAATAAATGGATCCCAGGGCCACAGCCAGACCTACTGACTCAGAATCTGTACGTGTGATGGTGGAGGATAAGGGGCCCTGGACTCTGTATTTTTTTCAAAAAGTGATTTTGATGACCAACTGGGTTGAAGAACTATTGTTAAGGACCAAAACTAGTCCTTGTGAGGACAGAGAATAAAAGTTGAGAAGTGAGTCACTACAGACCTAACAATGATTTAAGTTAAAGGTGACACTAAGCTTTAAATTTGCAAGACTTGAAAGACAGTGACAGCGGTAAGTAAAAATGTGGAATATGAGAGAACTGGGTTTAGGGAAAAAATATGATTAGGCCAATTCTGACCATATTAAATTTGAGATGCCAGAGATAACTAGATAGAAATGACCAGCAGACAATAGCAAAAGTAGAAATGACTCAGTAGAGAAAGATGCAACATAAATAAATGTAAGCCACAAATTACATAAGCACTAGAAATAAGCATGCTTTCAAAATTTAATGTAATGCACATGAATTAAATGTATATAATATTCTAGTACAAGAAAAAGTAAAACCTTAAATTTTCTCAAATTGCAATGTAAAAATCTAGGCACTTAAGTCATAGACTCATTTTATTTGCCTATGCCTCCTCAAACACCATAACATGAGCAAAACAGATGATGTCCCAAACATACAAAATTCAATAGTTGATTCATTTCTGTATTTGAGTGCCATGTAATTTATACTTTCCACAAAATACTAACATTCCAACAACAAGTAAAAATCTTCTGACTGGCATTTTAAAAACAGTCTCTATCACAAAAGAGTAATTATATCTGTTTGGTATTTCTTGTTAAACACCACTACTTTAGTGATTTTATTAAGAAGTTCTATAGCAAATCTGGCTTCAGAGAGAAAATTAGCTTCAGTCAAAAGGGAGTAATAGGATGAACCACTTGACTCTGAGACTTTTTCTATAGTTTCATTTCCTCCATTTAACTTAATTATTTCAAACACAAATATAGAAAATCCTCAAACTGCAAACCATCAATGAGCCAAAAATTCATTTTGAGTCAGTGTAGAGCTTAAAACATCTATTTTCCTAAATGTAAGCATTAAACAGTATGCAATGGCTAGGTTCCTGTAATACACATGAAGACAGGTCTGCAGATCCTAGATTCATAAAAAACTATGAAGAGTGTTCCAGTGCAGATGAAGGGCTCTTTCCTGCACTTCTGACACCATGAAGGTGTTCCCTCTCAAGCTTCATACTTCCTATTATAATTCCTGAAGCCTGAGAATAGGATGAAGTAAGAAAAGCAAGAGATGAAGAACTGATTCCTGCTAATAAAACATTCCTCAGTCCTTCTGAGGGCCCCAGAGAAAGGACTGCCCAGTTCTTTTTCCAATACTCCTCCTCAATACTCCACTACTTCTGGCTTCCAAAGGTTTCTTTTCCAAAGCATCACAGGACTGTTTCAGTGTTTTACCCCTCTTACTTCTGAAGTAAATAAAAAATGATGCTTCCCAGGCTTCCTGAGAGGTACTTTTAACAAGAAATTAACTGGAATTTCTTTTTAACTAGAAATAATCACAACAAACATGAAGGGAGACAACAGGAGGTGATGAAAGATACAAGATCTGGAGTCCAAGAAGATACTAAACTGAGATCTAAGTGCTCACTTACTAGGACTTCACTCCTTTTAGCCTCACCTACAGAAAGGGGTTAACAATACTCACTTCCAAGGCTTATGTGGACAGGAGAGAAAATATTAATTGTCCATCTCACAAAGCAAAAACTCAGCAAATATTCTCTCCCAACACTTCCACCCTTTTTGCACTGAAATCAGTAGTTCTCCAACTTTATTCCGACTTCACACCATTTACACATTACCTCATCAATCACATCATTAAACAGAGTATTTTAATGAGCAAATCAGTCAGTTAGGATTGTAGATACAGGCAAAAAGCACAAAATGCAGTAAAATCCACCTGCACTTCAAGGGAGCACCTCATTTCTACAGAAAGTCTCTTTCCTCCAGCAGCAGCAAGATAAAGTATGAAGAGGAAGGGTGTGGTTAGACCAAAGAGTAATGGACAGTTGGAGACTTTTGAGATTAGAGAGGGCTGAAGGTGCGTTTGATAGCACTGAGGCTGAGGGTATCATAGCAGGGATAGGCGACGAGCCAGCTTCAGTCCTCCATCCATCCACCAGTGACCTACACTTGTTCCATCCCTGGAGTGCAAAGAGAAACTTGAGGCCGAAAAGGGGAGCTTTTATAGCAACACAAATGGATAAACCATTCCCCATCAGAATGTGAATAGCATGCTGAATTCTCCCTATATGCAGACTTGCAGATTTCAACCAACAGAAATATCCATTTTCCTATTTCACCTACTTCCCCTAGGATAACTACATATGAAAATTTTTAATTTCCAGTTCCTAAAAGAATTCCAAAGAACGAAACAATAGGCGTTGATAGAAATTTAGACTGAACATTTTATCAATTAGTATCCTGCACTAGGTATACAGAAAACATTTACAAATGTAAAGTACAACCCAAGCATTAATTTGATTCCTCTGCTGCAGAAAATCACAACTAGTGAGGACTGACTGGCCCTCACCACCAGCAACTAACTCCTCCTTCATATGCAAGTTAATAGGATCACAAACTAACTTGTCACACAAGTCAAATACAGTACTTGGAAGTCCTCAACAATGCCCTCTTCCCTCTACTCTCCTTTGCCAAGAAAATCTGCATCCTAAATCTTAAATCACCCCCTTTTTCTTCATCTTCAAAATAGCACCAACAGCAAAAGAACAGGTACATCACTTACTGGACAACTGCATTTGTTTCCTACAACTGGTCTCCTTGTTCACAGTCTTGACGTTGTCTAACCAAGTGTCTACAACCTACAGACGACTAACATTTTTTAATGAAATAATACAGACAACACAAGAATGCATCATACTAGTAAGGGTAAGTATCATGAAACATTTGCTATAAATATGGCATATTTACCAGATTACATATATTTCTTATTCTGTGTACCAGGTGAAATTTATACTGTGAGTACAGTCAGAAGTCCAACCAAAGGCCACTGCCTAAGCCATATTTCCTAAAATAGTAACCAAATGGTATCCCCCTCTTAAAAGTTTTAGTGGCTCCTCATTAGCCTCAGAATAAAATCCAAACTCCTTGAAATAGCACTCGACTTTGTCCATGATAAGCTCTTGGCCCCCTTCCCAGCCTCATCTGAAACTCCTGTCATTCTGTGCTCCAGTCCTACCACCTTTTACACATGCTATTCCCACTGTCTACATAATTCTTCCTCTCCTTCATTTAATCAGCGAATCCTGTTCATCCTTCAATACTTAGTTTAGGTTTGTTCCCCACTGCCTCTGAGAGAAGTAAGAGTACATCTCACCAGAGGACTTCCTGACCTCTGCCCAGCCTCATACTGTTCACTAATGTATCCTTTCTGAAATTCTCTCTTCGCTGCATAACACAAAAGCCAGGCTTGCTTTCTACTTCTCTGGCTGCTTCTCTTCAGTCTACTCTTAAATGATGGTGTTCCCAAGCTTCTGTCCTAAGTTGCCTTTATTTTATTTCCTACATGCTTTATATGATCTAATCTACTCCCACAGCATCAATTGTCATGTTTATGCCGAGAACTCTCAAATCTGTATTTCCAGCACAGACACACTTCTTGTGAGGTACAAACCCACAAATCCCATTCTCTGCTGAATCCATCCATTTATCGCCTTCCCTACTGTCCACAACCAACTGTAAACCATCACTATCTCTTACATAGACAAACAACTACCTGGGACCTGAACTTCTGATCCCTTTCAATCCATTCTTCATTTTCTACACACCAGCCACAATAACCCTTTAAAAGCTATATATACACTGAAAACCTTTTAATAGTTTTCCATTGCCCATAGAAATAAAGTTCTAAAGTCTTCTCATTGCCTCCATATCCCAATACGATCTGATCTTTGCCAACCTCTCTGCAGCTTCCTCTCTCACTACTCTCCCCTGTTAACAGTATGCATCAGCTGTACTCCAGGAATTTTTCCTTACTTCCTCTTCATTTAGCTAACTCATCATTCTTCAGTCCTCAAAATAAACATCTCATCTTCTGGGAGATTATCTTTAATCCCAGAGACATGATTAAGTACTCCTGACTCCTAACACATCAATCTGTTCCTCACTTATTGGAACATCCTTTACCCTTTATTATGTTTACTTTTCTAATGAGTTCACCTGTTAAGATTTTAGGGTCTGAAGACAGAGGCCAAGTTATTCTTGTTCAACACTGTACACCACAAAGTACAACGCCAGCTAAGACTAAGAGCTCTGCACTGGGGGACCTAGTATCTGAATTGAGGGAAGTTGTGTCTTACTTTTAGCTTCCTTTCCATCTAGATACGAAGGCTTCACATATACAATTAGATCTCCTTAACGACTACGGCAATTTCTCAGTCAAACCCGAGGAAAGCAAACAGGTGGTCTCCTGCCATTTTCGCCCTTTTAGGGACTGCTCATCAGGGTTTCTCACACCATCAATCGCAACGGGAAAAATGCGGCTCCATTCCCCCACTAGTGGCGTTGGTGGCTTAGCAAAAGGACCTCGTGCGGTGCACACAAGATCGGAAAGGGGTGACTGGAGTCCGTGCACGTTCGGACAGATACTAAGAATGTGTGTGGGCCAAGCCGAAAGAAGATCTTTATTTCCCCACGTACCAAGAGAGGTGGCGCTGCCTCTGTGCGGTCCCGCCCGCCCCGAGACGCAGCCTGACGAGGACGGCGGGACCCTGAATTGCACGGAAGCGTCCTTGGAATCGAGGACGCGCCTCTGCCTGCCGGGGAAGCTCCGGGAGTCCGAGGCGGCCGGAGGAGAAGTTGCAGCGGCGCCCCAGCGGGGTCGCTTGGTGCAGGGCCCACAACCGGGGCCCGCACTCATGCTGGGACCCGCAGCGTACAGTCCCCGGGCCGGCCCGGGCAGAGAGCCTCAATCACTGACCCTGAGAGGAACGGACTGCGCCTCCTCCTCGGCGCCTCCCGGCACCATCCCTCTCTGCCGCTGCCTGCTTCTGCAGCTGCCGCTCCGCCGGCTTCCAAAGCTAGGTCCTATCCAGCCTTCTGCCTTCTCTCTACAAGAACCCCACCTGCCTCAGGATGCGCCGCTTTGACGCTAACTTCCTTCACTTTCCCACCCCCGGAAAGCTGCCGTTAGGCGTCTTCGGCTTCCGGGGAGTACACTGTCGCAAAGCGGAAGTGTAAGGCTTAGACGGCCCCGGCGACGGCCCGGAGGTCACCGTGCAAGAGAGGTGTCCCCACGCGGGTGTTCCCGCTGTTACCGAGGAGCAACCGCCCGCCAAGCAGGCAGTCTCTGAGGCGGCGGAGATAAGTAGACGGGAGTTTGCTGCGAAACCATGGAGAGCGGCGGGGGAAGCGGCAACAAAACCACAGGGGGGTTAGCCGGCTTTTTCGGAGCGGGAGGAGCGGGTTACTCGCATGCGGATTTGGCCGGCGTTCCGCGTGAGTATCGGGCCTAGCTTGCGAACACCTCGACTGGTTCTGTGGCTACGCCTGACGTGCAGCGTGACCTGTGCTGTTTTCGCTGGCGTGGACAACCTTCAGTGCCAGTAGTGGGGTTAGTGTGTCTGCGCTGCCGCTCCTTCAGTATTGAACGAGGTTTTGGAACTGTGGCCCCCCGAGAAGCTCTCAGTGGTTGACCTGGGCTCAGTAGATTATATCCAAGCCTTGGGTCTTATTTTTTTCCTCCCACAAATTCTTTGTGTCTTGGCTGTGTTCTTGACCCTAGGTTAAGAAAAGAGCCCAGCACTGCAAGTAAATGCATTCCAAATAGCCCGTAGGTAAATTTTTATCACAAAGTCACACATTCTAAAACACAAAATAGCCTTCAGGGCAGGTCCCTTAACAGTGCATGCATACAGGCGGAGAGAAATACTAGTCAGGACTACTGGAGGAGCTGGAAAGTGAGCTGCACTTTAAAGGTCATTTGTAGACTTGAAGAAAGAAGCCAGATAAAAATTTTAGAAGACGAAATAATGCACGATGGAGGATGCAGAAGCATGAATATCCTGCCTGGTCCTTCTTCTAATCCTGTGAATATGTATTTCAGATATTTGGGACTTTGTAACTGTGGAAATGAATTGGATAAATAGAACTTGGACCTAAAGATAGTAGGAAGTTGGTGGAGAATAACCACGTTAGAAAGCTGTTTTGTTTGTTTTTTTTTTTCAGAATATTGTACTATTTCTCCAGGTTCTTTATGCTCAGGAACTAAAATGCCGTTTCAAGTTATTAGTGTCACCTGTGTCAAAACTGAATCTGGAACGTAGTTTATTATATATAATAAGTCTTAAGAGCTCTGAGTTTTGGACCACAAAGAGTACTTGCTTAAAGGGTACAGCACTGTTACATTAATTTGATTAAGATTTGAAGGTAAATTGAGAGATCCAGGGGTGAACACCATTCATGGAGCACCTACAACAGCATTTTTAGGTGCAGGATTACAGCAGTTAAATTTTAAAAGGTGATTGCTACTTTCATGGAGTTTACATCTAATGAAGAGAGTCAAGTAACAAAACATTTCAGTTAGTGATATGTGTGGGTAAAGGCAGTTAAACAAAGTCATGAGATGGTGTTGGGAATAGGAAGACATTTGAGAAAAGCAACTCAGAGGTGTGGACATTGAGCTGTGAGCTGACTACAGTACAGATGCCTGATGGGGAGGCAGGTGTGCCAGAGGAAATGGCTAGTACACATGCCCTGAGAAAAAACAAACTTGGCATGTTTGAGGAACAGCTGTCAGGCCAGTGTGTTTACAAAGTTGGAAGCTGCAAGGAGTTGGAGTGGTAGGAGATAATGAGATCAGAGGGGCAAGGAATGGCAGCTAATGTAGTGTTTTGTAAGCCATGGTTAGTAGTTGGGATTTAATTACAAGTGTAAATGGAAGCATTAAGGCTGATTTCCTTTTCTTGGAAAACCACTTTAGTTGCTATGTAGAAAATGAATTGAGGAGACTAGAGCACAGAGAGAGTCCAGTTAGGTAGGAGGTTGTTACTATAGTCTAGGTGAGATTTAATGTTTGGACTAGGATAGTAGCAGTAAAGATGGTGATAAGTAACACAAATTGAACATACATATTGAATATAGAACTAATAAGACTTTCAATTGATGAAAAGACCACAGTCATGGGTAATGCACAGGTCTGTGAACAATCAACTGAGGTACAGAAGGATTCACAGATTAAAATGTGAGAAAGTTGATTTTCCTTGATATTTCTGTCTTCAAAGTTAGTGGGATTCAAGTCTGGCCCTCTTGAGAATTTCCATTTTCTTTTGCCCTGACCCCCATCCTTAGGTGATGACCCAAGAATTTTCTACCCTGCCACACTAAATCATCTCTGCCTATGACTGTCAATAGTAAGATCAGAAGGAACTGTCTTGAAACATTTATACCCAATACATACTCACTGTTTTTCCCATGCAATTGGTTGGCCTCTTGTCAGTCTTACTTTGCAGTTTATATAGCTGGCAAGCATTCTTCTAGCAAAGAAGAATGCAATTAACCTTGTGAATTGATCTGAGCTATGCTTCTTCCTACTTTGATTATTTGATCCTTCTTATGGCCAGTATCTTCTTGGTATGAGAGCCTGAGCCCCCAGTATAAGACCTGGTTTGGGATTGAGGACCTCAGGAAGAGGCAGCCCCAAAACTGCCAGACAGGGAGGATAAGCATAGAAAAGTGGAAGAAAATGTCTCATTCAGTGAGCCTGTACATCAAAATTGCATATACAAAACAACCGAGAGAAGAATTAAGATTAAACGAAAACAGCTTTTTAAAATTTTGTTGCTATATTGCAATATGAATCTTTGTTTTCTCTCCAGTGACTGGTATGAACCCTCTGTCTCCTTATTTAAATGTGGATCCACGATATCTTGTACAGGTAAGATTAAGACTAGTTCTTTTATGATTTTTTCTTTAACTTAACCAGTTTTTAAGAAACTGTCAGATAATTATGCTGTCTTGGTCTTGGCATGTACTTACGGAGGCATGAAGTCTCTGGTCTCCATTCACTCTTTTTTTCCTCACAAACCCTGGGGATTTGGCTTCCATCTCTCCCTGACACTAGTTAATTCCCTTTAAAGGGTTTTAAGGATTGTTTGTTTTTCTGTTTTTTAAATTATGATAAAACACTAATAAAATTTACCATCTTAACCATTTAGGTGTGCTGTTCAATGTGATTGAATACAGTCATAATGTTGTACAGCCATCACAACCTACCATATCCATATTTCTTTGCATCTTGTAAATATGAAACTCAAACAATAACTCTTCATTCTTCCCTCCTCTGAGCCTGTGGCAACTGCCCTTCTGCTTCCTGTCTCTAAATTTGGTACTCTAAGTACCTGAAATAAGTAGGATCATACAGTAATTGTCTTTTTGTGACCGGCTTATTTCATTTAGGATAATGTCCCCAAGGTTCATGTATATTGTAGCATGTGTCAGAATTTCCTTTTTTAAGACTGGATGTTACTCCATTTTGCTTATCTATTCATCTGTTCGTGGATGCTTGAATTCCTTTGATGTTTTAGCTGTTGTGAATAATGCTGCTGTGAACATTGGTATACAAATACCTCTTCCAAACTCTTTTTCCAGTTCTCTTGGTTATATATCCAGAAGTAGAATTGTTCAGTCATATGGTAATTCTACTGTTAATTTTCTTAGGGACTGCCATGCTGTGTTCCACATCATCTGTACCATTTTACGTTTCACGTCATCTGTACCATTTTACATTCCCACCAACAGTACACAGGGTCCAAGTGACTCCACATCCTGCCAACACTTGTTATTTTCTGTACTTTATTGATCATACCTATTCTACTAGATGTGAGGTAGTAACTCATCGTAGTCTTTTTTTTTTTTTGGTATCATTAATATACACTTACATGAACAACATGCTGTTTACTAGATTCCCCCCATTATCAAGTCCCCACCACATACCCCATTACACTCACTGTCCATCAGCATAGTAAGATGCTATAAAATCACTACTTGTCTTTTCTGTGCTATACTGCCTTCCCCATGCCTCCCCTTACATTATGTGTGCTAATCATAATGCCCCTTTTTCCCCTTATCCCTCCGTTCCCACCTGTCCTCCCCAGTCCCTTTCCCTTTGGTAACTGTTAGTCCATTCTTGGGTTCTGTGAGTCTGCTGCTGTTTTGTTCTTTAAGTTTTTTCTATGTTCTTATACTCCACAGGTGAGTGAAATCATTTGATACTTGTCTTTCTCCACCTGGCTTATTTCACTGAGCATAATACCCTCTAGCTCCATCCATGTTGTTACAAATGGTAGGATTTGTTTTTTTCTTATGGCTGAATAATATTCCATTGTGTATATGTACCACATCTTCTTTATCCATTCATCTACTGATGGACACTTAGGTTGCTTCAATTTCTTGGCTATTGTAAATAGTGCTGCGATAAACATAGGGGTGCATATGTCTTTTTCAAACTGAGCTCCTGCATTGTTACAGTGAATTCCTAGGACTGGAATTTCTGGGTCAAATGGTATTTCTACTTTTAGTTTTTTGAGGAACCTCCATACTGCTTTCCACAAGCGTTGAACTAATTTACATTCCCACCAGCAGTGTAGTGAGGTTCCTCTTTCTCCACATCCTTGCCAATATTTGTTGTTTGTCTTTTCAATGGTGGCCATCCTAACTGGTGTGAGGTGATATCTCATTGTGGTTTTAATTTGCATTTCTCTGATGATTAGTGATGTGGAGCATCTTTTCATGTGCCTGTTGGCCATCTGAATTTCTTATTTGGAGAAGTGTCTCTTCAGATCCTCTGCCCATTTTTTAATAGGGTTATTTGCTTTTTGTTTGTTTAGGTGGATGAGTTCTTTGTATATTTTGGATGTCGACCCCTTATCGGATATGTCATTTATGAATATGTTCTCCCATACTGTAGGATGCCTATTTGTTACACTGATGGTGTCCCTTGCTGTACAGAAGCTTTTTAGTTTGATATAGTCCCACTTGTTCATTTTTGCTTTTGTTTCCCTTGCCTATGGAGACATGAAGAAATTGGTCATGTTTATATTCAAGAGAGTTTTGCCTATATTTTCTTCTGATTGTTGTATGGCTTCATGACTTACATTCAGGTCTTTGATCCATTTCGAGTTTACTTTTGTGTACGGAGTTAGACAGTAATCCAGTTGCATTCTCTTACATGCAGCTGTCCAGTTTTGCCAACACCAGCTGTTGAAGAGGCTGTCATTTCCCCCATTGTATAACCACGACTCCTTGATCGTATATTAATTGACCATATATGCTTGGGTTAATATCTGCACTCTCTATTCTGTTACACTGGTCTATGGGGCTGTTATTGTACCAGTACTAAATTGTCTTGATTAATGTGGCTTTGTAGTAAACCTTGAAGTTAGGAAGTGAGATTCCCCCCTGCTTTATTCTTCCTTCTCAGGATTGCTGTGGCTATTTGAGGTCTTTTGTGGTTCCATATAAATTTTAGAACTATTTGTTCCAGTTTGTTGAAGAATTCTCTTGGTATTTTGATAGGTATTGCATTGAATCTGTATATTGTTTTAGGCAGGATAGCCATTTTGACAATATTAATTCTTCCTAGCCAAGAGCATGGGATGAGTTTCCATTTGTCAGTGTCCTCTTGAATTTCTCTTAAGAGTGTCTTGTAGTTTTCAAGGTATAGGTCTTTCACTTCCTTGGTTAGGTTTATTCCTAGGTATTTTATCCTTTTTGATGCAATTGTGAATGGAATTGTTTTCCTGATTTCTCTCTCTGCTAGTTCATTGTTAGTGTATAGGAATGCCACAGATTTCTGTGTATTAATTTTGTATCATGCAGCTTTGCTGAATTCATATATTAGTTCTAGTAGTTTTGGAGTGGAATCTTTAGGGTTTTTTATGTACAATATCATGTCATCTGCAAATAGTGACAGTTTGACTTCTTCCTTAACAATCTGGATGCCTTTTATTTCTTTGTTTTGTGTGATTGCTGTGGCTAGGACCTCCAGTACTATGTTGAATAAAAACAGGTAGAGTGGGCATCCTTGTCTTGTTCCTGATCTTAGAAGAAAAGCTTTCAGCTTCTCACTCTTAAGTATGATGTTGGCTGTGGGTTTGAAGTATATGACCTTTATTATGTTGAGGTACTTGCCCTCTATACCCATTTTGTTGAGAGTTTTTATCATGAATGGATGTTGTATTTTGTCAAATGCTTTTTCAGCATCTATGGAGATGATCATATGGTTTTTGTCCTTTTTGTGGATGTGGATGATGTTGATGGATTTTCGAATGTTGTACCATCCTTGCATCCCTGGGATGAATCCCACTTGGTCATGGTGTTTGATCCTCTTGATATATTTTTGAATTCGGTTTGCTAATATTTTATTGAGTATTTTTGCATCCATGTTCATCAGGAATATTGGTCTGTAATTTTTTTTTTTTGGAGAGGGGTCTTTGCTTGGTTTTGGTATTAGAGTGATGCTGGCTTCATAGAATGAGTTTGGAACTATTTCCTGCTCTTCCATTTTTTGGAAAACTTTAAGGAGAATGGGTATTATGTCTTCTCTAAATGTCTGATAAAATTCAGTGGTGAATCCATCTGGTCTGGGAGTTTTGTTCTTGGGTAGTTTTTTGATTACTGCTTCAATTTCATTGCTGGTAATAGTTCTGTTCAGATTTTCTGTTTCTTTCTGAGTCGGTCTTGGAAGGTTGTATTTTTTTAGAAAGTTGTCCATTTCTTCTAGGTTTATCCAGTTTGTTAGCATATAGATTCTCATAGTATTCTCTAATCATTCTTTGTATTTCTGTGGAGTCCGTCGTGAATTTTCCTTTCTTGTTTCTAATTCTGTTTATGTGTGTAGATTCTCTTTTATTCTTAATAAGTCTGGCTAGGGGTTTATCTCTTTAATTTTCTGAAAGAACCTGCTCTTGGTTTCATTAATTATTTCTATTCTCAATTTTATTCATTTTTCCTCTGATCTTTATTACGTCCTTCTGCTGACTTTGGGCTTCATTTGTTCTTCTTTTTCCAGTTTCAGTAATTGTGAATTTAGACTGTTCATTTGGGATTGTTCTTCCTTCTTTAAATAGTCCTGGATTGCTATATACTTCTCTCTTAGAACTGTCTTCGCTGGGTCCCACAGAAGTTGGGACATTGTACTGTTGTTTCATTTGTCTCTATATATTGCTTGTTCTCTGTTTTAATTTGGTCATGTCTCTATATATTGCTTGTTCTCTGTTTTAATTTGGTCATGTCTCTATATATTGCTTGTTCTCTGTTTTAATTTGGTCATTGATCTGTAGATTATTTAGGAGCATGTTGATAGCCTCCATGTGTTTGTAGGCTTTTTTGTTTTCTTTGCGTAATTTATTTCTAGTTTCATACCCTGTGGTCAAAGAAGTTGGTTGGTACAATTTCAGTCTTTTTAAATTTACCAAGGCTCTTTTTGTGGCCAAGCATGTGGTCTGTTCTGGAAAATGTTCCATGTGCACTTGAAAAGAATGTGTATCCTGCTGCTTTTGGGTGTAGAGTTCTGTAGATGTCTGTTAGGTCCATGTGTTCCAGTGTGTTTTTCAATGCCTCCATCTCCTTATTTATTTTCTCTCTGGTTGATCTGTCCTTTGGAGTGAGTGGAGTGCTGAAGTCTCCTAGAATGAATGCATTTCATTCTGTTTCCCCTTTTAGTTCTGTTAGTTTTTATTTCACATTTGTAGGTGCTCCTCTGTTGGGTGCATATATATTTATAATGGTTATATCCTCTTGTTGTACATCCCTTTTATCATTATATAATGTCCATCTTGGTCTCTTGTGACTTTCTTTGTTTTGAAGTCTGTTTTGTCTGATAGAAGTACTGCAGCACCTGCTTTTTTTCTCCCTATTAGTTGCATGAAATCTTTTTCCGTCCCTTCACTTTTAGTCTGTGTATGTCTTTGGGTTTGAAGTGAGTCTCTTGTAGACAGCATATAGTTGGGTCTTATTTTTTTATCCATTCAGTGACTCCATGTCTTTTGATTGGTGTATTCAGACCATTTACATTTAGGGTGATTATCGATAGGTATGCACTTATTGCCATTACAGGCTTTAGATTCATGGTTACCAAAGTTTCAAGGGTAACTTCCTTACTATCTAAGAGTCTAACTTAACTCACTTAGTATGCTATTACAAACACAATCTTTTTTTATTTCCTCCTTTTCTTTATCCTCCATTTTTTATATATTAAGTATCATATTCTGTACTCTTTGTCTATCCCTTTTTATTACCTCTGGTGACAGCTATTTAACCTTAGAAACACTTCCATCTATAGCAGTCCCTCCAAAATACACTGAAGAGATGCTTTGTGGGGGCTAAATTCTCTCAGCTTTTGCTTATCTGGAAATTGTTTAATTCCTCCTTCAAATTTAAATGATAATCTTGCCAGATAAGGTATCCTTGGTTTGAGGCCCTTCTGCTTCATTGCAATAAGTATATCATGCCACTCACTCCCTTCTGGCCTGTAAGGTTTCTGCTGAGAAGTCTGACGTTAGCCTGATGGGTTTTCCTTTGTATGTGATCTTTTTTCTCTCTCTTGTTGCTTTTAATAGTTTGTCCTTATCCTTGATCTTTACCATTTTAATTATTATATGTCTTCGGTATTGTCCTCCTTGGTCCCTTGTGTTGGGACATCTGTGCACCTCCATGGCCTGAGAGACTGTCTTCTTCCCCAGATTGGGGAAGTTTTAAGCAATTACTTCCTCAAAGACACTGTCTATATCTTTCTCTCTCTCTTCTTCTGGTACCCCTATAATGCGATATTGTTCCGTTTGGATTGGTCACACATTTCTCTCACTATTCTTTCATTCTTAGAGATCCTTTTTTCTCTCTGCATCAGCTTCTTTGTATTCCTGTTCCCTAATTTCTATTTCATTTATCGTCTTCTCCACCATATCCAGTCTGCTTTTAATACCCTCCATTGTGTTCTTCAACAATTGGATCTCTGTCGTAAATTCGTTCCTGAGTTTTTGAATATTTTCTGCACCTCCATAAGCATGTTAATGATTTTTATTTTGAAATCTTAGGAAGATTCATGAGTTCAATTTCATTTGAATCTTTCTCAGGGGTATTCATAATTTTGCTTTGAACCAGGTTCCTTTGACGTTTCATAATTTGTCTGTTGTACCCTCTAGTTTCCAGAAGCTCTACTCTCTGGAGCTGCTCAGCCCCTGAAGCAATGTCGGGGGACACAGGGGAGTAGTGTTGCTGCTTGGGGGAGGGGGAAGAGCTGTTTCCTGATTCCTGGCTGCTATATGTCTGTCTCCACTGCCGGAACCAGTGGGCTGTACACACAGGTGTAAGCCTCTATGCTTTGTGTTTGTAGCTGCTGCAGGTGGGGGCTTCCCTTTGGCTGACCTGACGCCATGGCAGGGGTTGCCAGTTTGCAAGCCTGAACCAGATGCAGGCTAGCCGGGAGGAAGACACAGCAGGCTGCATATCATGGTGGGGGGCCTTGGAACTGTGTAGCCAGCCAGGGGGATGGAGCACCTGAAGATTGTTTAAGCTCCCAACCTGCTAGGCAGAGTGCACCTGGGCAATTTTGCCTACATGTCATTTCTCCTGAGCAGTAAGCTCTGTGCAATCCTTGCCCCTTTAGCAGCTCTCTTGCTTTTAGGAAGTCTCTCAGACTGCCCAGCCATATCAGCCAGATATGAATCCCTGTTTTCCACAAGCAGCTGGAGTCTCTCTGCAGGTATTCCGCCTGTCTTAGCTTTCCAACCATACTAAATCACCAGAGCACCATGCAATATAGGTTCATGCTCCCAGAGCAGATCTCCAGGGCTAGGTGTTCAGCAGTCCCAGGCCTTCACTCCCTGCCCACTCTGTTTCTCTTCCTCCCGCTGGTGAGCTGCAGTGGGGGAAGGGCTTGGGCCCCTCCAGGTCACAGCTTTGGTATGTTACCCTGTTTTGTGAGGTCTGCTCTTTTCTCTAGGTGTATGTAGTCTGGTGTAGCCTTCTTTCCTGTTGCTCTTTTAAGATTAGTTGTATTAACTTATATTTTCATGTTACATGTGGTTTTAGGAGGAGGTCTCTGTCTCACCTCTCATGCCGCCATCTGTAATCAAATCCTCTCATTGTAGTTTTGATTTGCATTTTCATAATGATTAGTGATGTTCAGCATCTTTTCATGTGTTTTTTGGCCATTTCTGTATCTTATTTGGAGATGTGGCTATTCAAGTCCTTTGTCTATTTTTGAGTCTTTTTTTGTCTTTATTGAGTTTTAGGAGTCTTGGTACTCTATATTTGACTACGTGTGTGTGTGTGTGTGTGTGTGTGTGTGTGTGTGTGACATATATATGTATATATGTAAGGGTTTATTTCTGGGCTTTCACAATTTTTCCAGAGTGTTCATTGTTAGTATATAGAAATGCAACTGATTTTTTGTGTGTTGATTTTTATATCCTGCTAATTTGCTAAGTCCATTTAGTAGTTTTAAGATTTTCTTTGTGCAATCTGTAGAATTTTCTACATTCAAGACTGTATCATTTTCAAAGAAAGAAAATTTTACTTCTTCCTTTCCAGTTTGGGTGCCTTTTATTTCTTCTTGCCTAATTGCTCTCTAGCTGGAACATCTAGTACAAGTATCCCCTACTTTTTGAAAGTTTGTGTTACTTCACTTTACTTTTTGAAAGACTTACTTTAGTATCTGTTTTCATTAACGAAAAGAAATCTACAGAGAATTTTTACTTTTATGAGAAAAGCTAAAAACAGCATACAGTGTTTTTTTGCAGCAAGCTGTTAGAGAGGCAGTGCCTACCCTAAGCAGGGAGAGTGGCATCACCAAACTCCTCCCTGGGAGCTGCACTCAGCATCCCAGCATCAAGCCACCATAGTTCTGAACTGTCTGGGGAGCATTTGTGCTTTATCTTAATTTTTTTTTTTTTTTTAGATAATAATTTTTTATTGAAGGGTAGTTGACTCACAGTATTACATTACATTAGTTTCAAGTGTACAACACAGTGATAAAACATTTATATACATAATTCTAGGTTCCAGCTATCACCCTACCAAGCTGTTACAATATCTTGACTATATTCCTTATGCAATACATTACATCCCGGTTACTTATTTATTTTACCATTGGAAGTCTGTCCTTTTTTTTGTGTGTGTGTGTGTGTGTGTGTGAGGGCATCTCTCATATTTATTGATCAAATGGTTGTTAACGACAATAAAATTCTGTATAGGGGAGTCAATGCTCAATGCACAATCATTAATCCACCCCAAGCCTAATTTTCGTCAGTCTCCAATCTTCTGAGGCATAACAAACAAGTTCTCACATGGAGAACAAATTCTTACATAATGAATAAGTTACATAGTGAACAGTACAAGGGCAGTCATCACAGAAACTTTCGGTTTTGCTCATGCATTATGAACTCTAAACAGTCAGTTCAAATATGAATACTCATTTGGTTTTTATACTTGATTTATATGTGGATACCACATTTCTCTCTTTATTATTATTATTTTTAATAAAATGCTGAAGTGGTAGGTAGATACAAGATAAAGGTAGAAAACATAGTTTAGTGTTGTAAGAGAGCAAATGTAGATGATCAGGTGTGTGCCTGTAGACTATGTGTTAATCCAAGCTAGACCAGGGCAATAAAACATCCACGTATGCAGAAGATTTCTCTCAGAATGGGGGGGTGAGGTTCTAAGCCTCACCTCTGTTGATCCCCAATTTCTCACCTGATGACTCCCCTGCGACTGTGCCTGTCTTAGGTTGTTCCTCCCTTGAGGAATCTTACCCGTCCCTGGCTAACCAGTCATCTTCCAGGGCCATACAGGGAAATGTAAAGTTGGTAAGTGAGAGAGAAGCCTTATTGTTTGAAATGGTTAGCTTTTTATTTCTTTGCATATTTATGCCCTGTGGCTTCTATGCCCAGCATTTGTCTTGAGGTATCTTTACCAATTGGAAGAATTATGATACTCGGTAAATTTGATATGAGGCATGAATTCTATTTAAGGGTTGTAATTAGGAAGGAAGAAGAAAAGCTATAGAAGTAGCAGGCAGAAAAAAACATGGGAAGGTTGATTATTTCTTTGACATATCTTCTTGTAGAGTAACTTCAGCATGTATAGGTTTTAAGCTACTACTTAAATTGTGCACACACATGAACATAATAGGAGTATAGTTACATAACCAAAGCATATCTGTAATTACCACCCATCTCCAGTGAAACCAAGAAAACCAGTTAGGCACCTTAGGCATTTGTGAAAACTTATCTATGATATGGTGGATATTGTCCAACTGAACTTGAACAGTCTGAGAGAAATCAGACAAATTAAAACAACCCATTCATGGGGAATGTTCACATCCCTTATGTTCTTTTAACAGTAAATAGTCTGTAGTTGTAAGATTTTGGAGCGCTACAATTTGCACTTCTCCTAATTCTTGGTTGAGCTCCAACAGTATAGATCCAGTCAAATTTGTTGTTTTACTGTATGCACAGGCCAGCTTAGATATCTGCTTCATTCCCATGGCAAGTCCAGGAACTGGTGGGATGAGTGCATCTACAGCTGTAGCAGTGCATGGATCTTTGTTGGGGTTTTTTGATGATCATCTTCTGGCATGAGTCTTCCAGAGAGTGCTGATGTTGGAAGTTCTCTTTCATATCGTGTCTTAGTTCATTTTCGGGGTAGCCCAATTAGGCTTTGATCTTCTGTATAAACGAAAAAAAGACCCTTTGCCTACACTTTTATATGCCCTTTATACCCTTGTGTAGAACTCACTGGAGGTTACCACACAGGAACTGCCCCTTTTTTTTTTGTTTTGTTTTGTTTTGTTTTGTTTTTGGTATCACTAATCTACACTTACATGATGAATATTATGTTTACTAGGCTCTCCCCTATACCAGGTCTCCCCTATAAACCCCTTTACAGTCACTGTCCATCAGAATAGCAAAATGTTGTAGAATCACTACTTGCCTTCTCTGTGTTGTGCAGCCCTCCCTTTTCTCCTACCCGCCCATGCATATTAATCTTAATACCCCCCTATTTCTCCCCCCCCTTATCCCTCCCTACCCACCCATCCTCCCCAGTCCCTTTCCCTTTGGTACCTGTTAGTCCATTCTTGAGTTCTGTGATTCTGCTGCTGTTTTGTTCCTTCAGTTTTTCCTTTGTTCTTATATTCCACAGATAAGTGAAATCATTTGGTATTTCTCTTTCTCCGTTTGGCTTGTTTCACTGAGCTTAATACCCTCCAGCTCCATCCTTGTTGCTGCAAATGGTTGGATTTGCCCTTTTCTTATGGCTGAGTAGTATTCCATTGTGTATATGTACCACATCTTCTTTATCCATTCATCTATCGATGGACATTAGGTTGCTTCCAATTCTTGGCTATTGTAAATAGTGCTGCAATAAACATAGGGGTGCACTGATCTTTCTCATACTTGATTGCTGCATTCTTAGGGTAAATTCCTAGGAGTGGAATTCCTGGGTCAAATGGTAAGTCTGTTTTGAGCATTTTGATGTACCTCCATACTGCTTTCCACAATGGTTGAACTAACTTACATTCCCACCAGCAGTGTAGGAGGGTTCCCCTTTCTCCACAGCCTCGCCAACATTTGTTGTTGTTTGTCTTTTGGATGGCAGCCATCCTTACTGGTGTGAGGTGATACCTCATTGTAGTTTTAATTTGCATTTCTCTGATAATTAGCGATGTGGAGCATCTTTTCATGTGTCTTTTGGCCATCTGTATTTCTTTTTTGGAGAACTGTCTGTTCAGTTCCTCTGCCCATTTTTTAATTGGGTTATTTGTTTTTTGTTTGTTGAGGCGTGTGAGCTCTTTATATATTCTGGACGTCAAGCCTTTATCGGATGTGTCATTTTCAAATATATTCTCCCATACTGTAGGGATCCTTCTTTTTCTATTGATGGTGCCTTTTGCTGTACAGAAGCTTTTCAGCTTAATATAGTCCCACTTACTCATTTTTGCTGTTGTTTTCCTTACCCGGGGAGATATGTTGAAGAAGAGGTCACTCATGTTTATGTCTAAGAGGTTTTTGCCTATGTTCTTTTCCACCAGTTTAATGGTTTCATGACTTACATTCAGGTCTTTGATCCATTTTGAATTTACTCTTGTATATGGGGTTAGACAATGGTCCAGTTTCATTCTCCTACATGTAGCTGTCCAGTTTTGCCAGCACCATCTGTTGAAGAGACTGTCATTTTGCCATTGTATGTCCATGGCTCCTTTATCAAATATTAATTGACCATATATGTCTGGGTTAATGTCTGGATTCTCTAGTCTGTTCCATTGGTCTGTGGCTCTGCTCTTGTGCCAGTACCAAATTGTCTTGATTACTATGGCTTTATAGTAGAGCTTGAAGTTGGGGAGTGAGATCCCCCCTACTTTATTCTTCTTTCTCAGGATTACTTTGGCTATTTGGGGTCTTTGGTGTTTCCATATGAATTTTTGAATTATTTGTTCCAGTTCATTGAAGAATGTTGCTGGTAGTTTCATAGGGATTGCATCAAATCTGTATATTGCTTTGGGCAGGATGGCCATTTTGACGATATTAATTCTTCCTAGCCACGAGCATGGGATGAGTTTACATCTGTTAGTGTCCCCTTTAATTTCTCTTAAGAGTGACTTGTAGTTTTCAGAGTATAAGTCTTTCACTTCTTTGGTTAGGTTTATTCCTAGGTATTTTATTTTTTTTGATGCAATTGTGAATGGAGTTGTTTTCCTGATTTCTCTTTCTGTTGGTTCATTGTTGGTGTATAGGAAAGCCACAGATTTCTGTGTGTTGATTTTGTATCCTGCAACTTTGCTGTATTCCGATATCAGTTCTAGTAGTTTTGGGGTGGAGTCTTTAGGGTTTTTTATGTACAGTATCATGTCATCTGCAAATAGTGACAGTTTAACTTCTTCTTTACCAATCTGGATTCCTTGTATTTCTTTGTTTTGTCTGATTGCCGTGGCTAGGACCTCCAGTACTATGTTAAATAACAGTGGAGAGAGTGGGCATCCCTGTCTAGTTCCCGATCTCAGAGGAAATGCTTTCAGCTTCTCGCTGTTTAATATAATGTTGGATGTGGGTTTATCATAGATGGCCTTTATTATGTTGAGGTACTTGCCCTCTATTCCCATTTTGCTGAGAGTTTTTAACATGAATGGATGTTGAACTTTGTCAAATGCTTTTTCAGCATCTATGGAGATGATCATGTGGTTTTTGTCTTTCTTTTTGTTGATGTGGTGGATGATGTTGATGGACTTTCGAATGTTGTACCATCCTTGCATCCCTGGGATGAATCCCACTTGGTCATGGTGTATGATCCTTTTGATGTAGTTTTGAATTCAGTTTGCTAATATTTTGTTGAGTATTTTTGCATTTGCGTTCATCAGGGATATTGGTCTGTAGTTTTCTTTTTTGGTGGGGTCTTTGCCTGGTTTTGGTATTAGGGTGATGTTAGCTTCATAGAATGAGTTTGGGAGTATCCCCTCCTCCTCTATTTTTTGGAAACTTTAAGGAGAATGGGTATTATGTCTTCCCTGTATATCTGATAAAATTCCGAGGTAAATCCATCTGGCCCGGGGGTTTTGTTCTTTGGTAGTTTTTTGATTACCGCTACAATTTCGTTGCTGGTAATTGGTCTGTTTAGATTTTCTGTTTCTTTCTGGGTCAGTCTTGGAAGGTTGTATTTTTCTAGGAAGTTGTCCATTTCTCCTAGGTTTCCCAGCTTGTTAGCATATAGGTTTTCATACTATTCTCTAATAATTCTTTGTATTTCTGTGGGGTCCGTCGTGATTTTTCCTTTCTTGTTTCTGATACTGTTGATTTGTGTTGACTCTCTTTTCTTCTTAATAAGTCTGGCTAGAGGCTTATCTATTTTGTTTATTTTCTCGAAGAACCAGCTCTTGGTTTCATTGATTTTTGCTATTGTTTTATTCTTCTCAATTTTATTTATTTCTTCTCTGATCTTTATTATGTCCCTCCTTCTGCTGACCTTAGGCCTCATCTGTTCTTTTTCCAATTTTGATAATTGTGACATTAGACCATTCATTTGTGATTGCTCTTCCTTTTTAAAATATGCTTGGATTGCTATATACTTTCCTCTTAAGACTGCTTTTGCTGTGTCCCACAGAAGTTGGGGCTTAGTGTTGTTGTTGTCATTTGTTTCCATATATTGCTGGATCTCCATTTTGATTTGGTCATTGATCCATTGATTATTTAGGAGCGTGTTGTTAAGCCTCCATGTGTTTGTGAGCCTCTTTGCTTTCCTTGTACAGTTTATTTCTAGTTTTATGCCTTTGTGGTCTGAAAAGTTGGTTGGTAGGATTTCAATCTTTTGGAATTTTCTGAGTCTCTTTTTGTGGCCTAGTATGTGGTCTATTCTGGAGAATGTTCCATGTGCACTTGAGAAGAATGTATATCCCGCTGCTTTTGGATGTAGAGTTCTATAGATGTCTATTAGGTCCATCTGCTCTACTGTGTTGTTCAGTGCTTCCGTGTCCTTACTTATTTTCTGCCCAGTGGATCTATCCTTTGGGGTGAGTGGTGTGTTGAAGTCTCCTAGAATGAATGCATTGCAGTCTATATCCCCCTTTAGTTCTGTTAGTATTTGTTTCACATATGCTGGTGCTCCTGTGTTGGGTGCATATATATTTAGAATGGTTATATCCTCTTGTTTGACTGAGCCCTTTATCATTATGTAGTGTCCTTCTTTATCTCTTGTTACTTTCTTTGTTTTGAAGTCTATTTTGTCTGATATTAGTACTGCAACCCCTGCTTTCTTCTCACTGTTGTTTGCTTGAAATATGTTTTTCCATCCCTTGACTTTTAGTCTGTACATGTCTTTGGGTTTGAGGTGAGTTTCTTGTAAGCAGCATATAGATGGGTCTTGCTTTTTTATCCATTCTGTTACTGTGTGTCTTTTGATTGGTGCTTTCAGTCCATTTACATTTAGGGTGACTATTGAAAGATATGTACTTATTGCCATTGCAGGCTTTAAATTCGTGGTTACCAAAGGTTCAAGGTTAGCCTCTTTAGTATCTTACTGCCTAACTTAGCTCACTTATTGAGCTGTTATATACACTGTCTGGAGATTCTTTTCTTCTCTCCCTTCTTGTTCCTCGTCCTCGATTCTTCATATGTTGGGTGTTTTGTGCTGTGCTCCTTCTAGGAGTGCTCCCATCTAGAGCAGTCCCTGTAAGATGTTCTGTAGAGGTGGTTTGTGGAAAGCAAATTCCCTCAGCTTTTGTTTGTCTGGGAATTGTTTAATCCCACCGTCATATTTGAATGATAGTCTTGCTGGATACAGTATCCTTGGTTCAAGGCCCTTCTGTTTCATTGTATTAAATATATCATGCCATTCTCTTCTGGCCTCTAGGATTTCTGTCGAGAAGTCTGATGTTAGCCTGATGGGTTTTCCTTTATAGGTGACCTTTTTCTCTCTAGCTTTGTCTAGCTTTAAAACTCTTTCTTTGTCCTTGATCTTTGCCATTTTAATTATTATGTGTCTTGGTGTTGTCCTTCTTGGATCCTTTCTGTTGGGGGTTCTGTGTATTTCCGTGGTCTGTTCGATTATTTCCTCCCCCAGTTTGGGGAAGTTTTTAGCAATTATTTCTTCTAAGATACTTTCCATCTCTGTTCCTCTCTCTTCTTCTTCTGGGACCCCTATAATACAGATATTGTTCCTTTTGGATTGGTCACACAGTTCTCTTAATATTGTTTCATTCCTGGAGATCCTTTTGTCTCTCTCTATGTCCGCTTCTATGCGTTACTGTTCTCTGATTTTAGTTCCATCAATGGCCTCTTGCATTCTATCCATTCTGCTTATAAACCCTTCCAGAGTTTGTTTCATTTCTGTAATCTCCTTTCTGGCATCTGTGATCTCCCTCCGGACTTCATCCCATTTCTCTTGCGTATTTCTCTGCATCTCTGTCAGCATGTTTATGATTCTTATTTTGAATTCTTTTTCAGGAAGACTGGTTAGGTCTGTCTCCTTCTCTGGTGTTGTCTCTGTGATCTTTGTCTGCCTGTAGCTTTGCCTTTTCATGGTGATAGGAATAGTTTGCAGAGCTGGGACGAGTGACGGCTGGAAGGACTTCCTTTCTTGTTGGTTTGTGGCCCTCCTCTCCTGGGAGAACAGCGACCTCTAGTGGCTTGTGCTGCGCAGCTGCCCGCAGACAGGGTTTCTGCTTCCTGCCCGGCTGCTATGGAGTTAATCTCCGCTGTTGCTGTGGGCGTGGCCTTGCTCGGGCAGCTACTCCAAGGTGGTGGAGTTGCGTTGAAGCAGGAGCGGCTGGGAGGCTATTTATCTCCGTAAGGGGCCTCCCTGCTCCCTGCAGCCCAGGGGTTAGGGTGTCCAGAGATTCCCGGATTCCCTACCTCTGGATTAAGTGTCCCGCCCTGCCCCTTTAAGACTTCCAAAAAGCACCCGCGAAAACAAAACAACGACCACCAAAAAAAAAAAAAAAAATGGTCACGCGCTTTTCTTATGTCCTCCGGCACCCGGCCTCCAGTGCCCGCTCACTGTTCTTGCTGCCCTGTTTCCCTAGCATCCAGGGCCCCCTGGGCACGTACTTTGTCTGCACTCTGGCCCGGATGGCTGGGGCTGGGTGTTCGGCAGTCCTGGGCTCTGTCTCCCTCCCGCTCTGCCTGCTCTTCTCCCGCCGGGAGCTGGGGGGAGGTGCGCTCGGCCCCCACCGGGCCGGGGCTTGTATCTTACCCCCTTCACGAGGCGCTGGGTTCTCTCAGGTGCAGATGTGGTCTGGATATTGTCCTGTGTCCTCTGGTCTTTATTCTAGGAAGGGTTGTCTTTGTTATATTTTCATAGATATATGTTGTTTTGGGAGGAGATTTCCGCTGCTCTACTCACGCCGCCATCTTCCGCCCCTCTTTATCTTAATTTTGTGTTTTTTCTCAAGCTGTGTCCTAAAGTAACAGAAAAACCTAAGGGATGTTATTTTGGGGGCCTAGGAAGGCTCAAAAAAATTTTCCATGTAAATTAATGGTAATCATTTCTTCACTTTATATGGTTTTGTCTTACAAAAATTTCTTAGGGACACTTTACTTTTAGATAGTGAGAGAACCAGCACTGTTGAATTGAAGTGGCAAAAATGGGCATTCTTGACTTTTCCTGACATTAGAGGAAAAGCTTTCAGTCATCTTTGAATATTGTTATGTTCGCTATGGGTTTTTCATGTATGGGTTTTATTATGTTACAGTAGTTTCCTTCTATTCCCAGTTTGTTTTTTTTTATAATGAAAATGTGTTGGATTTTGTCAAAGCTTTTTTCTGCATCAGTTGATCGTGTGGGGGTTTTTTTGTTGTTCATTCTGTTAATGTGGAGTGTTACATTGCTCAGTTTTCGTATGTTGGACCGTCTAGATTCCACAGATAAATTCCACATTGTCACATTGTATAATACTTTTAATATGCTGAATTCGGTTCCCTAATATTTTGTTGCAGATTTTGCATCAGTATTCATAAGGGATATTTGTCTAGTTTTCTTGTAGTGTCTTTGTCTGACGTTTGTAGTAGGGTAATGCTGGCTTCTTACAGAGTTACAAAGTGTTCCCAGTATTTCCTCCACTTTGATGTTTTGGAAAAGTTTAGGAAGAATTAGTGTTAGCAGTTCTTTAAATTTTTCGTAGAGTTCACCAGTCAAGCCATCTGGTGCAGGAATTTTTTTCTTGTTCTTGTGAGATTTTACTGCTTACTTCAGTTTTCTTACCAATTACTTACCTATTCATATTTTCTACTTCTTGGTGCATTTTGTGTTTCTAGAAATTTGTACATTTCAACAAGATCATCTAATTTGTCATCCATAGCACTTTCTTGTAATTCTTTTTAATTCTGTAGAATCAGTAGTGATATTTTCACGGTCATTTCTGATTTTACTAATTCGAATCTTTCTTTTTTCTGTAGTCCATGTAAACTAAGGATTTTTCAATGTTGATTTTTTTCAAATAACCAACATTTGATTTCTTTAAGTTTTCTCTCTTGTTTTACTATTCTCTATTTAATTTACCTCTGCTCTGATCTTTATTGTATCCTTCCCTCTGCTAGCTTTCAGTTTAGTTTCTTTTCTAGTTCCTTAAGTTTTAAAGTTAGATTGTTGATTTGAGATCTTTCTTGTTTTTTAATGTAAGCATTTACAGCTATAAATGTCTCCATTAGCACCACTTTGACTGGATCTTGTAAGTTTGAGTATGTTGTTTTGCTTTTACTTGTCTCATGTATTTTCCGATTCCCCTTTTGATTTCTTCTCTAATATGTTGGTTTTTTAGGAGGTGTTTCATTTCCGCAAAATTGTGAATTTTCCAGTTTTACTTCTGTTGTTGGTTTCTAACTCATCCTGTTGTCATCAGAGAAGATACTTTGTATGCTAACTTTTAAAATCAGTCGAACCTTAATTTGCGGCCTAACATAGGTCTCTCCTAGAAAGTATCCCATGTGCACTTGAAAAGATTGCATATGCTGTTGAGGATGGCTAAGGTGTTTTATTTATGTCTTAGATCTCATTGATTTGTTGTGTTGTTTAAGTCATCTGTTCCCTTATTTTCTGTCTGGTTGTCATGTCTCCGTTGAGAGTGGAGTATTAGTCTCCAACTATTATTGTAGAACTTTCTATGTCTTTAATTCCATCACTTGTTACTTTATTTTAATGTCTGTTATTAAGTAAATGTTTATAATTGTTACATCTTGCTGTATTGAACCTATTGAACCTTTTATTAATATAATGTCCTGTGTCTCTTATAAAATAAAAAAAATGACCTTTTATTTAAAGTCTGTATTTTCTGATATTAGTATGGAATACCCTGCTCTGTTTTGGTTATTAGTTGCATGGGATATCTTTTTTTTTTTTTATCCTTTCACTTTCAGTCTTTTTGTGTCTTTGGATCTAAACAGCCTCTTGTAGACCCCATATAGTTGGATTGTGTTTTTTTTAATCCATTGTGCCAAACTCTGTTAGAGAGTTTAATCATTTTCATTTAGAGTGATTGATAAATAGGGATTTCTGTGATTTTGGTATTTATTTTCTGTATGCCTTCCAGCTGTTTTGTCCTTCATCTCCTGCATTATTGTCTTTTGTGTTTGATTTTTTTGTACTGAATTGTATAAATTTCTTTCTGATATCTTTTGTATGTGGTCTGTAGCTATATTCTTTGTGGTTACCGTGGGGATTACATCTAACATCCTAAAATTATAACACTCTAATTTGAAATTATAGCAGCTTCATTTCAATAACATACGAAAACTCTGCTCCTTTAACAGCTCTGTTCCTGCCTGCCTCTTTCAATTGTTAATGTCATAAAATTACATTTTTATACATTGCCCCAAAACATAAATTAATAATTATTTGTAAATGCTTTAGTCTCTAAAATTATGTAGGAAACTGTAGCATTACAAACTAAAGTACAGTAATACTTTTATTACTGCCCATATATTTGCCTTTATTAAGATGTTAATTTCTTCATAAGGCTTTGAGTTACTGTCTAGTCCCTTCATTTCACTTTGGAGAACTCGTTTGATCATATCTTATAGGAGAGGTCTAGTGTTCATGAACTCCCTCAGCATTTATTTACCTGGTAATGTCTTAATATCTCCCTCATTTTTGAAGGGGAGTTTTGGTGGATATAGGATTGTTTATTAGCATTTTTAAATATATTGGCCCACTGCCTTGTGGCCTCCAAAGTTTCTCTTGAGATGCCTGCTCATGATCTTATTGAGGCTCCCTTGTTTGTCGTGAGTTGCTTCTCTCTTGCTACTTTCATGATTCTTTGTCTCTTTTAAAAGTTTGATTTTAATGTGTCTCAGGGTATCTGAATTTATCTTGGGGTTCATTGAGCTTCCTAGACGTCACATTCATCTTCTAAATCAAATTTGGGAAGTTGTCAACCATGATTTTTTCAAACATTATCTTTTCTCCTTTTGGGACACCTGCAATCAATGTGTATGTTAGTCCACCTTATGGTCCCTTATATCCCGTTCACTTCAGTCATTTTTCTTCCTGTTCCTAAGACTCAGTAATTTCTGTTCTCCTATCTTCAAGTTCAGTGATTCTTCCTTCAAGCCTGCTCAAATCTGTCTTTGATTTCCCTCCAGTAAATTTTTCACTTACTGTACTTTTCAGCTCCAGAATTTCTTCTTGGTTTGTTTTTAAGTTTTCTCTCTTTTTTTTGATATTTCTCCTTTGTAATACATTGTTTTGACTTCTCCACATCTCTTTTAGTTCTTGGAGCATCTTTAAGACAGTTGTTCTAAAGTCTTTGTCACGATCAAGTAGGATTTATACTAGATATGCAAGGGATATTTTCTTGTTAGTGCACTGCCAAGAGTGTGTGATATCCTTCAGGGGCCTATTACAACCATTTTTGTATGGAAAGCTTGGTATTCAGTGTTTGTCATTACATTCATAGAGTGTATGGTATTGCAAAATCAATGATGGTGCTTTTACAGTAGCATTTCTCAACCTAGGATCCTGATTATTGGGGGGCCTTTAGGGGCTCATACCAAATTTGTGTGTGCATTTAATGGAAAAGGGTCTATAGCTTTCTAAGATTATCGGAGGAATATATGCCCCTGAAATGGTTAAGAATTGCTAAGAATGTAATTTTGCCCTTGCACAACTGACCCACAGTATTGTGCTTTTATAGTTTCTGCTCATTTATTTATAATTTGTTTATACACATAGTAAAATCATGCATGATAAATACAGTAGCTACAAATGAAAGTTATTTTTTCCTTCCAGACGTATATTTATCAGCTGTTATTTTTATAATTAAGTTTACTTTTCTCTAGGGCTGTCTTTTTTAAACTTTTTAAAACTCTCTTGCACTGTTGTTCCAAATTTATCATTAAGTAGGGCGTATTATATACAGTCTATCAAACTTAACATTTAGAAGCAAAGGTCTGAAAAGAGAATCCCTTCTGAGACCTAATTCCCAACAACTCATGAGCATAACTATGTTGTAAGCTTTATTTCAGTTTGATTTAAAAGTTGCTATTGTTGCAGAAAGTGTTGTTTTCTTTTAAATAAGTACAGTTGAGCTTTAGTTAACTTAAGATTTTACTTACTGTGGAAAAACTGCTTTAACAAATTGAAAAGCACTTTGCAAGTATTGTTTTTTGAGGGGAGCTCAGCTTGTTTTCTGTCTTCTAGGATACAGATGAGTTTATTTTACCAACTGGAGCTAATAAAACCCGGGGCCGATTTGAACTGGCCTTCTTTACCATTGGAGGATGTTGTATGACAGGTGGGTAAAATCAGTTTCTTTCATTATCCTCAAGCCAAGTAGTCAAAAATGCTTAATATCAAAAGCAATTAGAATATTGGTTTCAGAGTTTTAGAAAGTCATTATTGACATTTTTCATCTTTTTCCTATTAAATAAAAGTGTAAAAAATCACAAATGTAGTTGTTTTTGAATATATAAAGCTGTATTATTTGGCTGAATTAATAATTCACAATCAACAGTATATAATAGTAATACTATAATAATACTGTTTATTTACTATGTAATACTATGATTTACTAGGGGCTACATTTGGGGCAATGAATGGTCTACGGCTAGGATTGAAGGAAACCCAAAACATGGCCTGGTCCAAACCAAGAAACGTACAGTAAGTGTCATAAAATTACCTGACATAATGATATTTGGCTATTAACCTCTTCTTTGTTGATTTGATCAGCACAGCTTTGTGATTACAAATGTTTGGAGTATTGACATACTTTTGGGGCTTTTTTTGTTCTTACTCAAAATAAAAGGAAATAGGAATTGCGTTACTGAGTTAAGCTTTTAAATGGAGTGATTTTTGAGCCAGAGTCCCTCAGTCAGCTGATGCTACTCCATCCTAACTTCTCAGCTACACCTGATCCCTCCTCACACCTATATGACATGCTTTTCAAACTGTTGAAATACGAGTATATTATTGGATTGCTCAGGTGCATAGAAAACCATGGGATGTGATAGTGAGGAAATAAACACACACGTTAGAGTGATTGCTAGATCTGCTGTTGTTTGACTTGAACTTCTTAATGACTTCACTCTACATTTCTGAAATGGAAAGCTGCAGAAAATTTAAATGAAATTCCTAGAGTGTAGAGGTAGTTGCAAAAGGAATAAGAAATTGAAGATGGTAGAGAAGGGCAAGTATGATTAACAAGGTCAGCAAGTGTATATAATATATATCTTCCCCTGTTTAAGAAACAACATGCCTAGTCCCTGTGGATATTCCCTAACCAATATATTTAATTTTACATGTTTTTATACTTACTATGTGGAGTCACACAATGTGGAGTCACACAATATGTATCTAATGGCTCATGGTTTTCCTTTGAGACACATGCATCTTCATCTTCCTTATGTTCTTTAGCCAGCAGATGGCAGCAGACGTACTGGCATCAGACCTTAAGGATCCTGAAGTCCTGTCAAGTTTTTCATATTCCTCTTACCACGTGTATCACAGCCCTTGCTTTACTAGCCCAGATTCTTGAATATTTTTATGTTCCTAACATTTTTCCCTCTGTCCAATAATTTTACTTTTCTGTATTATGGAGAATTCTGAACATATTCAAAAGTAGACAAAGTAGTACAGTGAACACCTATGAACTGTAGCCCATCCTCAGCAAATCATCAATCAGAGCCAGCATCAATTGTGTCCCATCTCCTTCTCCCCTTTCATGTTATTTTGAAACAAATCCCCAACATCGTACTATTACATACCAATTTCAAGGTGGACGTTCTCCTACAAAAGATTACCTTCATTTCTTAAAACAGTGATAGTTAATAATTTTTTTAAAAGAATCACATTGGTTTGCTTTTTGAAATCTCACATGCCATTTTTTATAAAATCATTCTACTCTTCCTGGATACGAAGCATTTAAAATAGGAGACCTCGTTTAAAAATGGAAAGAAGATGGGGTTTCAGGCCAGACAGAACTGTGTAGCTTCAAAACCAAATTTCAAGACTTACTGTTTTGTGATCTTAGATATTCTGCCTTTAAGGGTTATTGAGAGATAATTAAAGTGAGAAATAGGTAATGGCCCAATAAATGGAGGGATGTTGCCCAAAAACACTTTTTTTTTGGTATCATTAATATACAACTACATGAGCAACATTGTGGTTACTAGATTCCCCCCATTAACAAGTTCCCACCACATACCCCATTACAGTCTCTGTCCATCAACATAGTAAGTTGCCATAGAGTCACTACTCGTCTTCTCTGTGCTATATTGCCTTCCCTGTGCACCCCCTACATGATGTGTACTAATCATAATGCCCATTATTCCCCTTCTCCCGCTCTTCACACCCACCCTCCTACCCCAACACTAGTCCATTTCCCTTTGGCAATTGTTTGACCATTCTCGGGTTCTTTGAGTGCTGCTGTTTTGTTCCTTCACTTTTTTCTTTATTCTTATGCTCCACAGATGAGTGAAATCATTTGGTACTTGTCTTTCTCTGCCTAGCTTATTTCACTGAGCATAATACCCTCTAGCTCCATCCATGTTGTTGCAAATGGTAGGATTTCTTTTCTTCTTATGCCTGAATAATACTCCATTGTGTATATGTACCACATCTTCTATGTCCATTCATCTACTGATGGACATTTAGGTTGCTTCCATATCTTGGCTATTGTAAATAGTGCTGCAATAAACATAGGGGTGCATCTGTCTTTTTCAAACTGAAGTGCTGCATTCTTAGGGTAAATTCCTAGAAGTGGAATTCCTGGGTCAAACGGTATTTCTATTTTGAGTTTTTTGAGGAACCTCCATACTACTTTTCACAATGGTTGAACTAGTTTACATTCCCACCAGCAGTGTAGGAGGGTTCCCCTTTCTCCGCATTCTCACCAGCATTTGTTGTTCCTATTCTTTTCTATGATGGCCATCCTAACTGGTCTGAGGTGATATCTCATTGTGATTTTAATTTGCATGTCCCTGATAATTAGCAATGTGGAACATCTTTTCTTGTGCCTGTTGGCCATCTGAAATTTTTTGGAGAAGTGTCTGTTCATGTCCTCTGCCCATTTTTTAATAGGGTTATTTAGCTTTTTGGTTGTTGAGGCATGTGAGCTCTTAATATATTTTGGATGTTGACCCCTTGTCGGATATGTCATTTACAAATATATTCTCCCATACTGTAGGATGCCTTTTTGTTCTTCTGGTGGTGTCCTTTGCTGTACAGAAGCTTTTTAGCATGATATAGTCCCATTTGTTTATTTTTGCTATTGTTTCCTTGCCCAAGGCAAAAGTTTCTCATGTTTATATTCAAGAGATTTTCGCCTATGTTTTCCTCTAAGAGTTTTATGGTTTCATGACTTACATTCAGGTTTTTGATCCATTTTGAATTCACTTTTGTGTATGTGGTGAGACAATAATCCAGTTTCGTTATCTTGTATGTAGCTGTCCAGTTTTGCCAACACCAGCTGTTAAAGAGGCTGTCATTTCCTCATTGTATGTCCATGGCTCCTTTATCGTATATTAATTGACCATATATATTTGGGTTACTATCTGCACTCACTATTCTGTTCCACTGGTCTGTGGGTCTGTTCTGCCAGTAACAAATTATCTTAATTAATGTGGCTTTGTAGTAGAGCTTGAAGTTGGGAAGCGAGATTCCCCCTGCTTTATTCTTCCTTCCCAGGATTGCTTTGGCTATTCAGGGTCTTTTGTGGTTCCATATGAATTTTAGAACTATTTGTTCCAGTTTGTTGAAGAATGCTGTTGATATTTTGATAGGGATTGCTTTGAATCTGTAGACTGTTTTAGGCAGGATGACCATTTTGACAATATTAATTTTTCCTAGCCAAGAGCATGGAATGAGTTTCCATTTGTCAGTGTACTCTTGAATTTCTCTTAAGACTGTCTTGTAGTTTTCAGGGTATAGGTCTTTCACTTCCTTGGTTAGGTTTATTCCTAGGTATTTTATTCTTTTTGATGCAATTGTGAATGGAATTGTTTTCCTGATTTCTCTTTCTGCTAGTTCATTGTTAGTGAATAGGAAAGCAACAGATTTCTCTGTATTAATTTTGTATGCTGCAACTTTGCTGAATTCACATACTGGTTCTGGTAGTTTTGGAATGGAGTCTTTAGGGTTTTTATGTACAATATCATCTCATCTGCAAATAGTGACAGTTTGACTTCTTCCTTACCAATCTGGATGTCCTTTATTTCTTTGTTTTGTCTGATTGCCGTGGCTAGGACCTCCAATACTACGTTGAATAAAAGCGGGTAGACTGGACATCCCTGTCCTTTTCCCAATCTTAGTTGAAAAGCTTTCAGCTTCTTGCTGTTACATATGATGTCAGCTGTGCATTTGTCATATATGGCCACTATTATGTTGAGGTACTTGCCCTCTATACCTATTTTTTTGAAAGTTATCATGAGTGGATATTGAATTTTGTTAAATGCTTTTTCAGCATCTATGGAGATGATCATATGGTTTTCGTCCTTTTTGTTGATGTGGTGGATGATGTTGATGGATTTTTGAATGTTGTACCATCCTTGTATCCCTGAGATGAATCCCACTTGATCATAGTGTATGATCCTCTTGATGTATTTTTGAATTTGGTTTGCTAACATTTTGTTGAATATTTTTGCATCTGTGTTCGTCAGGGATATTGGTCTGTAATTTTCTTTTTTGGAGGGGGTCTTTGCTTGGTTTTGGTATTAGAGTGATGCTGGCCTCATAGAATGAGTTTGGAAGTATTCCCTCCTCTTCTACTTTTTGGAAAACTTCAAGGAGAATGGATATTCGGTCTTCACTAAATGTTTGACAAAATTCAGCAGTGATACCATCTGCCCCAGGGGTTTTGTTCCTAGGTAGTTCTTTGATTACCGATTCAGTTTCCTTGCTGGTAATTCGTCTATTCAGATTTTCTGTTTCTTTCTGGGTCAGCCTTGGAAGGTTGTATTTTTCTATAAAGTTGTCCATTTCTTCTAGGTTATCTGGTTTGTTACCATATAATTTTTCATAGTATTCTCTCATAATTCTTTGTATTTCTGTGGTGCCCATACTGATTTTTCCTTTTTCATTTCTGATTCTGTTTATGTGCGGACTCTTTTTTTTCTTGATAAGTCTACCTAGGAGTTTTACTATTTTGTTTATTTTCTTGAAGAACCAACTGCTGCTCTCATTGATTCTTTTGTTTTATTCTTCTCAATTTTGTTTATTTCTACTCTAATCTTTATTATATCCCTCCTTCTTTACCCCTTTAATTTTCTAATTTTCTTAGTATTTGTTTCACATATGTAGGTGGTCCTGTGTTGGGTGCATAGATATTTATAAGTTATATTATATCCTCTTGTTGGACTGACCCCTTTATCATTATGTAATGTCCTTCTTTGTTCTGAAGTCTTTTTTTCCTGATAGAAGTACTGCAACTCCTGCTTTTTTCTCCCTATTAGTTGCATGAAATATCTTTTTCCATCCCTTTACTTTCAGTCTGTGTATGTCTTTGGGTTTGAAGTGAGTCTCTGGTAGGCAGCATATAGAGAGGTCTTTTTTTATCCAATCAGTGACTCTATGTCTTTTGATTGGTGCATTCAGACAATTTACATTTAGGGTGATTATTGATTGCTGTGTACTTACTGCCATTGCAGGCTTTAGATTCATGGTTACCAACTGTTCAAGGGTAATTCCCTTATTTAACAGTCTAATTTGGTATGCTTTTTACAAAGACAACCTAAAGGTTCTTTTTTTTTCCTCCTTTTTCTTCCTCGTCTGTTTTTTATATATTACATACCATATTCTGTACTCTTTGTCTATCCCTTGATTGACTTTGGGGGTAGTTGATTTAATTTTGCATCTACTTAGTAATTAATTGTTCTATTTTGCTGTGGTTTTATTTCCTCTGGTGACTGCTATTAAACCTTAGGAACATTCCATCTATAGCAGTCACTCCAAAATGCACTGTAGAGGTGGTTTGTGGGTGGTAAATTCTCTTACCTTTTGCTTATCTGAAAATTGTTTAATCCCTCCTTCAAATTTAAATGATAACCGTGCCAGGTAGAGTATTCTCGGATTGAAGCCCTTCTGTTTCATTGCATTAAGTATATTATGCCACTTCCTTCTGGCCTATAAGGTTTCTGATGAGAAGTCTGATGATAGCCTGATGGGCCTTCCTTTGTATGTGAACTTATTTCTCTCTCTGACTGCTTTTAATAGTCTGTCCTTATGCTTGATCTTTGCAATTCTAGTTACTATATGTCTTGGTCGTGTCCTCCTTGGGTCCCTTGTGTTGGGAGATCTGCGGATCTCCATGGCCTGAGAGACTATCTCCTTCCCCAGATTGGGGAAGTTTTCAGCAACTACCTCCTCAAAGACACTTTCTATCCCTTTCTCTCTCTCTTCTTCTTCTTCTTCTTCTGGTATCCCTATAATGCGAATATTGTTCCATTTGGATTGGTCGCACAGTTCTCTCAATATTCTTTCTTTCTTAGAGATCCTTTTTTCTCTCTGTGCCTCAGCTCCTTTGTATTCCTCTTCTCTAATTTCTATTCCATTTACTGTCTCTTCTACTATATCTAATCTGCTTTTAAGTCCCTCCATTGTATGTTGCATTTCAGATATGGAATTTCTTAATGATTGAATCTCCATCCTAAATTCGTCCCTGAGTTCTTGAATATTTTTCTGTACTTCCATGAGCATGTTTGTGATTTTTATTTTGAACTCTCTTTCAGGAAGATTGGTGAGTTGTTTCATTTGGTCCTTTTTCTCGGGTTTTTGAGATTTGCGTCTGAACCAGGTTCTTTTGACGTTTCATGTTTCTATGTGGCACCCTCTAGTGCTCAGAACTCTAGTCTCTAGAGCTGCTCAGCCCCTGGAGTGAGGTCAGGGGTCACAGGGGAGTGACTCTGGTGCCTAGGGGGAATAAAGAGGTGTTTCCTACTTCCCAGCTGCTGTGCCTCTCGCCACTGTGCCTTGCGTCTGTAGCTGTCATAGGTGGGGCCTCCGTCTGCCTGGCCTGACGCCAGGGGCAGTGAGTGCTGGTTTGCGAGACAGTGCTGGTAGGCCAGGAGAAAAAGACACAGTGGGTTGCATATCACAGTGGGGGGCCTTGGAGCCAAGTAGCCAGCCAAGAGGATGGAGCTCCTGAAAGTTCCCAGCCTGCTGGGCAGAACGCACCCAGAAAACCTTGTTCACTTATCCCTTCTCCTGTGTAGCAAGCTCTGTGCAAACCTCACCTCTTCAGCAGCCCTCTCGCTGCTAGGAAGCCTCTCAGACCATCCACCTTCCCTTTATCCCTGAGCGGCCAGATGTGGGTCCCTGTCCACAAATGACTGGAATCTCAGTCTCTTCAAGCACTCTACCTGTCCTAGGTTTCTAACTCCACTAATCTCCAGACCACCATGCAATGTAGATCTGTGCTCCCAAATCAGATCTCCAGGGCTGGGTGTTCAGCAGTCCTAGGCTTCCAACCCTACCTGCTCTGTTTCTCTTCCTCCTGCAGGTGAGCTGGGGTGGGGAAGGGTTTGGGTCCTGCCAGATCAAGGCTTTAGTAAGTTATTACCCTGTTTTGTGAGATCTGCTCTCTTCTCCAGGTGTATTATGTCTAGTGCATCCTTCTTCCCTGTTGCTCTCTTTTAGGATTAGTTGTGTTAACTATATTTTCATATTATAGTGGTTTTGGGAGAACTTCTCTGCCTCACTTCTCACGCCGCTGTCTTGAATCAATCCGCCCCAAAGAATCTAATCAAATTATGGTGCTACCAGCAATACAATAATGAAAATTAGTAGTTTTTAAGGCTTGTTACAAATGAAGAAACAATGTGCTGAACTTAAAATATATTGGTATGTAACATAATTAATTAGAAACAATACATTGCTCCATCATCATTACTAATTTTTGTAAACAATCTTTTAGTAGTACAAGTATTTTTTACTATTGAGCATTAATTTAAATGAGTTATTTTACTATTTGCTATTATAATTCCATAAGTTCCAGCAGTAGTCAGCTGTCCGGACAGAACCATTCCTGTGATGGTGTTACACTGCTGGGAGAGGAATTCCTGTCTTTTTCCTCCAGTTGCCTCTGTCACTGTTCTGGTGGCATTAGGCACGGTGTAAGGCAGAACTGTGCTTCCTTGAGAGTGTGCTAAGCATTCACTTTGGCTGCTTAGTTCTAGTCTGGGAGCAGACACAGGGTGATTTCTCTGTATTCTAGACAGCTTTTTCCTTCTCTTTGAGTATTTACTTTAATTCTGCTTTGTATTCTATAACATTCCATGCTTTGATTCTACTTAATATTCTAAGTATATACCCCATGTTTTACATAGATAAGTTTCTGTAACATTTATGAAATACATTGCAGGCTGTCTTTCAGAATCTTTATGTATTTAATAATGAGAATTTTCCTTACTCATTGCTCAAAAATTTGGGAGGTTTTACCTACCTTCATTTATGTTTACATAAAGTAAAAGCCATCCTTAATGAATTCTCAGGTATTAAGATAAGTTTTAAAGTTAAGAAAACTTTGTTGGGTTTATACATTTTAAATAGCTATAATTATGGTTTTTCAAATTACTAGAGGAATAATGACTCTAAATACAGATTCTTTCTCTTTCTGCCCTGGTAGGATTTTGAATATGGTGACTAGGCAAGGGGCACTTTGGGCTAATACTCTAGGTTCTCTGGGTAAGTAGAGATCTCGCTTGATAATAAATAATCAATGCAAGGAAGAAATGTGCATGTATCATGAACAATTTGATCAACCAAAATTCTGGTCCTAGGATACTAAAACTATGATTAAATCTACTTTGCTGAGTAGTGTAGGTAACTGCTTAGGAAAAAAACCATGAATACCTAAAAAAATAATCCCAGGTGCAAATAACATTGTGAATAACATTTCAGAATGTTTTAAACCTTTTAAACACTACATAGTCTCCTAAGGAGTATAATAAATAAAATCATCTTTTAACCAAATGAAATCCACATAATTCAGGTCCAAGGCATATGGCTTTGTGTGTGAAGAAAGGTTCAAGGTCCTGTAGTAAGATATGATAGATTAATCCAGCCCTTTTGCTATGTTTTCCTAATAGCTCATTCAGCACTCCATTTACATGAGTACATTTCCCAGACTTAATTACCAGAATTGCTATAGGGCCTTTGTAGATAGTGAAAACATTTGCAGTTCTAAGGGGTAATTTAAGGTACTTAGGACCAAATGTTTTCATACCAACTGTTCATGATTCATACTATTGACTTCTGATTACTCATGACTTCTGATTACTCATTACTGCTTGTGGCATTAATGCCTTAACATCCAAGGTTTTCTTTGTAACTTAGTTGAAAGTCTGCAAGTATTTTAATTGTGCCAGATTGAGTAAGGGAAATGTAGGCATCTCACTGAAAAGATAGAAAAAGTCTCCATTGGAACAGTCAGATCCTAGCCTTGTCACAGGATTTGAAAGCAGTACATTTTCACACTGTAAATTCAGATTCGTGTTTGGGATCCTAGTAAATGGCTGATTCCATATGCTGCTCATGCCCCTTCCCCATCCCCATACAGTCACCCTTTTTTGTTTTGTTTTATTGCTTATATACCTGGAGTAATCAGCCATCCTGGTCTGCCCAAGACTTTCTCAGTCCTAACACTCCAAGTTTCATGTTCCAGGAAACCTTCAGTCCTGGGCAAACTGGGATGGCCAGTCACCCTGTATTTTCCTGTTGTGATATGATCCAGTCACAGTATTCTACTCAAGCTCAGTTTCAGTTAATATGTTGAAACAGAAGAGCCTTTACTGAAGTGTAAAAACATCACAGCAGGGCAGTTGTGAGTCTGAATTTGGAATAATGTTGAGGGGTCAAATGTCACTAATTTTGAGAAAGGATAAGGAACAGGATTAATGCATTCATGGCTAGCATGAATCTTTACAGGGATAGGAGAAGGGTAGTTTGGGGAAAGATCTTCTTAAAACTAAATAGTGCTAACTATTAACAGTTTTTACATGTCCTGGAACCAAACCTCAAATTTGTAAGTTAGATTTTTCTTACAGTAGAAAAATCACGTGGTTTGTTTTTTGTTTCTAAATCCAAAATACAGCTATTATGAATAAAACAAACAGGTAAAAATTGAATATATTCTTCCTGGGACTCTTCAGTGGTACTTTCCATAAATAGTTACTATTAATGTTTCTTCCGATCTTTCCAGAAATTTTCTTTGTATATCCAGAGTTGTGCCCATGTACTTTTTACATTATTAGTTAAAGTAGCTCTTTCTGCTTTTTGTTTCAAGAGTATACATAGTAATCTATTATATGGGAAGTAATATAATGACTTTGTGGATCAGTCCCCATTTGATGGGTGGGCATTTAATTTTTTGCCAGGCTTTTGCTATGACAAATACTGCTCTGGTGATCATTCTTTATATATCTTTGAATACTTAATAGAATGATATCTGTAGGATACATTTGTCTTAAATATAATTGTCATATTGACTATCAGTCACTTTTTTATTACTGATCAGTTGCATTTCCCCTGTAGCTTTGCTCTATAGTGCATTTGGTGTTGTCATTGAGAAAACACGAGGTGCAGAAGATGACCTCAACACAGTAGCAGCTGGAACCCTGACGGGCATGTTGTATAAATGTCCAGGTAGGCACTGCTGAGTGAAGAGCTGTCTCTTACTACATTTGAAATATGCTTTTTATCCGTGTTTCAAAGAAAACTTTATTCATTTTTTGCAGTATAACCTAATGTTCTCTGAAACCTTATCATTGTTTTGGGTTTTGTTTTGACTTTTTCTTACTTAGTAAAATACACAAAATTAACCTTCTGAACCACTTTTTAAGTGTACAGTTCAGTGATGTTAAGTGTATTTATATTATTGTGCAGCCATCACCACCATCCATCTCCAGAACTTTGCTTCATCTTGCAAAACTGAAACTGTGTACCTATTAAACAACAGGCATCCATTTCCTCCTTCCTCCAGCCCCTGGCAACCCCCTACTTACCGTCTCTATTAGTTTGACTACTTTAGGTACCTCATGTTAGTGGAATCCCATAGTGTTTGTCTTTGTGCTGGCTTATTTCACCTAGCATAATGTCTCTAGGGTTCATCTATGTGGTAGCATATGTCAGAATTCCCTTTTTAAGGCTGAAAATTCTGTGTTATACATATATACCACAATTTTTTTATCCATTCATCTGCCAGTGGACACTTGGACTGCTTCCAACTTTGGCTACTGTGAATAATGCTGTTATGAATGAGTAAACGAAATACCATACAGGTTTGAAAAGTAAAACCCTAAGATTTGAGCCAGAATGATCTGGTGAAGATCAAATATCAAATTCTCCTGTAAGATGAGGAAGAAATTAACATTCACTAAGTTATGACTACACCCTCAGCTATAAGCACTTAATATAACTTGCTTTATTTGAAAGTATGAAGTGATGATCATCAGACCCCAGTTTTATTGATGTGCATAGTATTAAGATGACTTCTTGGAAAAGGTCACGTAACTAGTGACAGTCTAAAATTTTTCATCACATTTCTGTTTTAAATAGCTTAATTATACCACATATGTTCTGTATTCATACCTCTGAAAAGTACTTTAGTTTGCTTTATTATAAATTAATTGCTGAATTATGCATATTATGCAATAAGCTTTATTTATGCATTAAATACTTGATTAACTAATTCTGTTTTTCAGTAACATCACAAATACCAGGTAGCATTTTTGCTTAATTTTTATGAAAGAGAAATCTCAACAGGATTATAAAATCCAAGATTTCCTGATATCTGAGAGTAAGAGGCTTTTTCTGTAGTGAAAGTAGATTGAATTTGGAATTTTATCCCAAAGAGCTCACAGTACATTTTACAACACATGCATATGTGTACACACATAAACAGAGCTCCCAGGTGCAGACAGAGAATACCTTTTATATCCCTGCTACTCTTACTTTGGCATAGAAAAAACCTTAAAAACCTGAAAATACTTTACACTGAAAATCTTTAGGGTCAGACAAAAGAATTTAAAACTAATTGGCAGCACAAAGGTGGCCCTCAGCCAGCAAGAGTTTAGTTGGCCCAAACTATGTTTACAAAATAATAAGTTTTTTAAAAGCAGGAGATTTCACACAAAAATCTGAAATTCCATCTTCTTTTGAATAAATGGAAGACACCAAGCTTATATTATGCATGCTGACAAATGGCTAGATGGGAGCTGCTTCTGCCCAGTGGATGGGCACAAAAGCTCCAGCACAGTCGCCCCACTCCCATTTTCTTTCCTTTTTCTTTATTGAAGTATCGTTAATAAACAACCTTATATTGATTTCAAATGCACAACACAGTGGTTCAGCAGTTACCCATATTAAATCTGCACCCCCTTTAGTGCTGTTACTATCTGTCAACACAGAAAGATGTTACAGAGTGATTGTGTTCTCCATGCTGTACTACTATCTCTGTGACCAACTTATGTTATGATTGTGAATTATTGTACCCCTTTATCTCCCCCACCCTCTCCTCCTACACACCCTAACCTCTCTTTCATGGCAGCCACCAGTCACATCTCGGTGTCTATATTAGTCTTCTGCTGCTTTGTTCATTCTGTTTTTCTTTGCTTTTGTATCTCACAAGTAAGTGACATCATACACCGCCTGCCTTGTTTCACTTAGCATAATAACCATCCATGTTGTTGTAAATGACAGGATTTTTTTAATGGCTGAATAATACTCCATTGTGTATATGTACCACCTCTTCTTTATCCATTCATCTATTGATGGACATTTAGGTTGCTTCCATATCTTAGCCATTGTAAATAATGCGGCAGTAAACATAGGGGTACATGTATCTTCTCAAATCTGGGATTTTGTTTTCTTTGTGTAAATTCCTAGAAGTGGTATTTCTTGGTCGTATGGTATTTCTATTTCCAGTTTTTTGAGGAACCTCCATACTACTTTCCAGTGGCTGTACCAATTGACATTCCCACCAACAGAGTAGAAGGGTTCCCTTTCCTCCACATGCTTGCCAACGCTTGTCATGTCTCATCTTTTGGATAGTGGCCATTCTACCTGGTGTCAGGTGATATCTCATTGAGGTTTTGATTTGCATTTCCATGATGATTAGCTGTGTCACTCCCTTTTTAGTTTTCTTACTCAAGATCAAGACATACATATTTAAAAGAAAGAAAAATGTGACTACTTGACATTGAAAAAATACGCATCTCACATTCTGTGTCAAGGACTTCTGTGCAGTAATAGCATTTATAGCACAGCCTGGGCCACTCCAACATTAATTATAGGAGAGAAAGCAAAAAAGACTATCCATCTATTCTGTGTTATAAGACAAGTAGGTTCTAGTTTCCATTGCAACTGTGGAACATAGAGGGGGGAAATGATTTACTGACCAGAATTCTAGCACTGGTTCATTGATTTCTGGCTTAGAATAAATTTCCGACAGAGCACAGAATTATGAATTTTGTGTTAGGAGTGCAAATATTACTTCAACTTCCATATTCTTGGATTTGGAAGAGAGCTCAGGCATCCTTTAGTCTGAAGCCAGCATAAACCATTAAGAAAAGAAGTTTACATTTAGGGAATGGCTAATTCCTGCCAACCTAAAATATCTCCAATCCCCAATGTACTCTTCAAAAATAGAAATTAACAACAAAAAAAGATGTTAAGAATAAAAGCAGGATGACTCAACTTAGGTTGGCACTACTTTAGTAAAAAGAAAAACCTTAAGGAAAAGAAATACATGAGAAAGTGGGTGATTGTCAGACCAAAAACAGGCTAATTTAAAGGAATGATTCTGATTATATGATTTTCGTTCAGATCTAATGCTTCTTTAATGAACTATGTAAATGTTTTTCAGAAGGTGTGAAGTGTCATTATAGATTTTCTGTGGCATATGAAAATCTATTTAATAATGACTGTACTGTCACATGGTGTGGGGGATCATGGGGAAAACAGTGTAGCACAGAGAAGGCACATAGTGAATCTGTGGCATCTTACTACACTGATGGACAGTGACTGCATTGGGGTATTGGTGGGGACTTGATAATATGGGTAAATGTAGTAACCACATTGTTTTTTCATGTGAAACCTTCATAAGAGTGTATATCTATAATACCTTTATAAAAAATTTTTAAAAATAAAACAAAAAAAACTGTACTCTCCCAGCACAAGAACAGCTGCAGTTTGCTATCATTTCTAAATGCAGGAGTGTTGAAGAGGCTTGGTCACTTGACTTAAGGAAACAAGGCCTTAGAAACTGAAAGATATAGTCTCCCATTCCCCCTTGCCAAAAAAATCCCTGGCCTCTTAATCCAGTACATTCTATAAAAAGTCATCTTATAAAAGCAAACTAAGCCAAAGGGTGTACAAATTCAGTTCTTCAAATTAAGCAATTTGCATCAGGATTGTTGTTGAAAGGTACTGTTTGAATGAATGCCAGCTCTTCCAATTGAATTCTACTTCTTTCAGTAGAATTAAACTCTGTATGCCAAAAAAGACCCCCTTGATGACTCCTGTATTTCCATTACTGGCTTCAACATTCTTCCAGTAAATTTAAAGTGCATACAACATATGTAATAGGCCAAGGGCTAACTGCCATAATATATAAATTATTTCAATAAATCACTGAAACCAACAACCCAAGAAAATGAAGTAAGGATTTAACAAACACTTCGGGGGAAAATACAAATGGCCACTAAACAATAGAAATTGTTTGGTCTGACAAGCAGCCAGAGAAGAGCAAAATAAAACATTAAGATAATATTTTTCACCAGCTTGCTTTAAAAAAAGTGGTGGTAGATGACATTTAATACTGGCAAAGGTAAGCAAGTTCTTTGTAGGGCAGTTTGGCCTTAGTTATTAATATTTTAAATGTGTAGGTCCTTTGCTCAAGTAATCTGACTTCCAGCAGTTTATCCTACAGCAGACTAAGGCATATGTGCAAAACTGTATTTACTAAGGTGTTTTAAGACAGGCTTCAATGACAAAGAGATATTTGAACTATCTTGACGTAAAATTATGTATATGGACTTGGATAAAAATAAAAATTAAAGACACAGGCTTCAATAAGAAGGAGATATTTGAACAAAAAGAGATGATGGAGCATGTGAGGTGGATGTATGAAAGGAACAATCTAGGTAAAGGTAACAGTAAGAACAAAGGCCGTGAGGTGGAAGTTAAAAGGCAATGGGAAGAGCAGTAGAATTCTGAAGTCATGAAAAGTGTCAAGGACCAAGCCATGCAGAAGCTAGAGCTTTCTGGGCCATTGTAAAGCACTTGACTCAGCTGGACTTTAATTCTTACCTTCTAATGCCAGTATTTCTATTTATTTATAAGCCTTAAATTGTTCATTGTAACTTCCCAGAGAGTTAAACTTTCACCCGTCTGTGCTGGGTGCAGAGTTTATACAAGGAGATGTTAAGGCAGGGTTTATGAACCCTCTCAATTTTCCATAAGATTCTCAGAGGGGTCTGGGATACTCCATAACCACCCCCAGGAAAGCAGCACCCCAAAAGACTTTAGAATTTGGCAAAAGGACACTATCACATAGGGAATCAGAAACAACAGATAATTTAGTGAGGTTAGTTTTGCATGGAAGAACTGGGATTGCAACGGGTGGGTGACTGGGGCAGTGATGAGGGAAGCCCAGGAAAGCTAGCTGCTGTGCTGCTCAGTGTCACTCATACCGCCCCACTCTATAGCAGAGCACAGAAGGGAAAAACAATGAAGCATGAAACAGCCTTCTTGTGACCCAGTCACCTTTAGTTGGTACCTTTCTCTCACTGTCCCCCCATTTCATCAGTAGTGAAATTCTCCTGAGTTCAGGCCCTTATCACAAGCCCTGAACTTCTGTAACAGTATTTTTCATTGATCATTTTGACTTTAGGCTTCTACCTCCAATCTTTTACCTACTCTTTCTAGCTTAATCTCCCTTAAAGGTGTTTCTGATTCTAATACTCCCTCTACAAAAACTTTTGATGATGACACACTGCCTTTAAAACAATTTAAATGTCTCACCCTAGCATTTCATGCTCTAATCCTAGCCTGTCTTTCCAGGCTTGCCTTCTATACCTTCCTTATGCATCTCATGACCAAACAGATAAATTTAAAATCCAATCCATCCTTAAGACCAAGCTCAACTGTTATCCCTTTTAGGAAATTTCCCTGATTTCTCCTTTATCCCAAAGGCAGTTTGGTATGGTGAAAAGACAGTGTGCTTTGGACTCAGACTGGGTTTGACTTGATTAGCATTAGATCACTAAACAGCTGCATGAACAGAATAATTTGTATGAATTTCAGTTTTTGTCTATAATGCCAGGTGACCTCTCTTCCCTTCATGGACTTACAAATGAGATAACTTATATAAAGCCAGTGAATTCTTTTCTGCCATAAGCATGTTTTGTACAATTCTGACAAGACTTAGCACAATTTTCCTAGTAGGAAATCAACAGATGATATTGACAAGTGGAAAATCAAGGAAATAGTGAGATAGTCATGCTACTTAGAAACATGAAGGTAAAAAGCAAAGAATTGTAGTAGTTGCCTTGGGAGACTAGGAATTAGGGGGATGATGGTGAGTGTACCAGACTGTTCTGCATCACTAAAATCCTTAGTACTATCTTGACGTAAAATTGTGTATATGGACTTGGATAAAAATTAAAGACATATATATCAATATAATAAAAATTTTTTAAGTAGGCATTAGATTGCAAGGGGGAGGGGGCAATTATTCTGAAATGGGGATACAACTTCAGTTTTGCAAGATGAGCGTTCCCTAGAGATGGTGGTGATGGTAGCATAACAATGCCAATATATTTAATGCCAATGTTATAATTAAGTGTACTGCATTGTACACTTAAATATGGTAAATTTTGTTACATGTATTTTACCACAATGTTTAAAAACAATAAATTTAATGAAAATTCTAAGGTTAACAGTACAAAAAATGTTGAATCGTGTCTAGAAGCCATCTCAGTGTCGGTAATGCTATTTCTGTAAACCAGGGGTCTGTCTGTTCACTGCCTGCAGGCTAAGAATGTTTTACATTCTTAAATAGTTGGAAATTAAATGGTTATATAAGTACCAACATGATAATAGCCTTTGGACCTTTTTCAAAGCCTAAAATGTTTACTTTCTGGCTGTTTTAAGAAAAATTTGCTAATCCCTGCTCTTAAGTAATCATCAGCTAAACATGTTAGTTCTGCCACTAACCAGCCTTGTACCTCACAAATAAGGTACTTAAATATTCTGTGCATTTTCCCATGTTTAGAAGAGGTAATATTTGCCCTTTCTGAAAGAGTTGTGTAAGGACCCAAAAGATAAGAGGGTAAAGCTGTGCAATACAGGTCTGGTGTCACATTTGCTTTGCTTTTATAGGTTGACCATTGGTCTTATTTGGTAACTCTGTGTTCAGACCCAGTGTGTTTGCTCATCAATTTCCTGAGCTTAGTTGGGCAAAAGCCGTTTGATTACAGAAAGCCTACAACCCAGGCCCTCAGACTTTTTTAACGTATCAACCAATTTAACCTGGAATTAATAAAGATTTAAAAATAAAATGTGGCTGGTATAGGATAAAAGGCTACCCTTAAGTCAGGATTAACTGTGCTTAATAAATCAAACACTGCATATGCTTGGGCTGTGCTTGCTGGAAATAACATTTTTCTAGCCTTCAAAGAAGTAACTTCACTAATTTGAGCAGTTTGTTTCATTTTGGTCAAAAAGTAGAAAGCTTTCTGGGGGATAAATTACTCTTAAGGAGCACTTAATGCACCACAGATGTCCCAAAGATCTTAAAGCCTTTATAGTTCCTAATTTCATTGTTAATCCTAGGCCCTAGGGCCTGTGTCTGGGGAGACTTGTTATTTGACAGGTGAGAACTAGTGTACAAATCCTTCCAAAGGACCAAGTAGAAACCATGTTCTTCGGACACTCTAAAGGCCAATGGGAAGGAATGGTTTGCAACTATTTCCCCACCAGTGGGCAGAGTTCAGAGTCCTGTGGCTCTAATAGACTAAAGGTCCAGAAGAGTTAGTCTGAAGTTGAATGTTTAATCCCAGGAAATAGTGTCACTGGAATTGTGCTTTCAATTACCTGCCTTCCATCATTTTTCTAATAATAAACAGCAGTGAGGCCACTTTAACTTTTGCTTTGTTTTGTTGATTCAATGGATTATTATATGTTTGTAACCTGCTTGGAAGAACTCTCGTTACACTTGAAATTTAGATCTAATAACTGAACCATACCAGTGCTGTTGCAAATAGCTTAGCATTTATTCTCCTGTGCTTCGTAGTTTATTTTTTCTATTATTTTAAGGATTTGGTCTAATTATAGTTTACTCTCAGCCCCTAAAACCTTTTATTGACTTACTGGTTGAATGCATGAAGTAGATTGTTGTTAAAGTGAGTAAACTGTCTTAAGTTAGCAGATTGATTATACCTTTTGTAGTTTTTCAACCACATCAAATACAGCTGCAAACTCAGTTGCCATGCCTAGTATAAATATAGCAAGAAGAGATGATACGGACTTCAAGGAGGTATCTCATTTACTGTGATTAATTTTTTTTAATGTTTCTGATCACCTTTCCCCATATTTCACAGTTGTTTATAGATGATATCTAGTTTCTATTTGGGTCTGTTTGAGAAAGATTATTAGGACACATCAAAGTGGAAGCCTAAGCAGGTCAGTTATCAGAAGTCTTCAGACAAGAGAAGCTTCTGGAGGGAGTGGCCCTTTAACCTATCAGCTGAAACCGTCTGGCAGGACAGTCATTGCAGGAATGGTTGGTCTAAGTGTTTAACTCAGCAACATCAGTGAATTTCACAGAATTTACTTGCTCAGAGCTAAAGAGCCTAAGTAAACCACAGGACCACAACTCCATTCCACCTCTGCCTTCCTAACCCATGAGTTGGAACAAATACTTAATAGGTACAGGATAAGTACAGGCTACCTCAAGTCTGTGGTCCCTACTTGTTTGTGAAATATCAAGTACTTAAGTTTGAGTACCCTTATTCCTCTTTTTAGACCTGAGGACTCTGTTCAGATAACTGGTTGAAACATTTTTGTTTCTGCACTTCAAGGAGATACCTATTACTATTCTTTTTCCACAAGAAAAATGATTCATTGTTAAACAAAAATACTTCATGTTTTTCAGGTAGTATGATCAGTCAAATATTATGATTCTAAGTGCCTTATCACTCATTAGTTGTAGGGGATAAGATGTCTGACACATCAGTGTAGGAATGGGGTTGATGCTGCATCAGCACCTAACCCAACTCAAAGCTGGATTATAGCCATTTTATCACCACTTTTTGAGTCTCAAAGTTACTATCTGGAGGGCCTGTTCAGAGTCCAAAGGCTGTTAAAAGTGTTTACAGAGGGTGTCACCTTGTTTGTGCTACAGCCTTACATCAGTTGATGGTGCCAGTGAAGTTCTAAATTATATAACTAACAGGAAATAAGATCTGCTTGGAACTTCAATAATAAGCATAAGCTCTTGTCCAAAAGTAGGAACAAGTCAGATTGAGAAAAATCAAGAAAGTACTTATGCTGATTATCTTTAGGTGCAAACTGTGAAATTAGAAGTGGGAAAAGGTGAATATGAAAATACAGGTATTAAACAAGTGATTTAGGAAATTTCTCTCCTGAACTTGTTCTGGTCTCTTATATTATTTTTTGAACTTACATTACCCTGTTTCAGGTAGAGTATTTATAAACATGAATGGTGTGTCTCAGTCTTATGATACTTTTTTTTAACTCTTTGATGATAGGACACTATGCAATACAAGGCTGTTTTTTTTTCCCTCTGCCAGGTGGCCTCCGAGGGGTAGCACGAGGTGGTCTAGCAGGACTAACACTTACCAGCCTCTATGCACTCTATAACAACTGGGAGCACATGAAAGGCTCTTTTCTCCAACAGTCACTCTGAAGATTTTTCCAGCTTATGAATGGAGGAGGACACTTTTGTCATCATCCAGACCTATTTATAAATCAGTCTGGAGTTATTCTCTCTTCTGCCTACAATTAGTTTGAAAAATTGGAGATTCCAGTTCTCTGTGCTGAAGATCACGGATGGTTGACCAGCCTGGTGCTCCTTCCAGCCACTAATGAGTTGAAGCTAAAACCCTTTGGTGGCTGAGTAACGTGGTTCTCTTTCCTTTGAAGATCTTGAACCTGTTCACGCCTACCCCCTGAACTGGAAAACCACTTACTCCCAGAATTCAAGTCATGATTGTGTCAGTACTGTATCACATTTGTTCATTTAATTATCCAAAACTGTAATATTGCCCTGTATTCCCAATAAAGGGTGAAAATAGAGCCAAAGTCAGTACTCCAATGTAAACATAATGGTTTTCTTCATTTAAAGGCATCTTTCTGTATATAAAGTGAAAGTAACTGTTGGAGTATTTTTCTACCCCAGCTAGGCTAAAACATGTTATCTCATGTTTGAGGTAAAAGGCAACTGGGTTAAAATTTTTCTCCAATAGAGTTGACACTAAGCCACCTCAGGATATTTTACATTAACCATTATACCATTATAGTAGTGTGCTAGAACAGTCTGTCCAACAATCAAGCTCAATTCTGTACACATTAACTCATTCCTTACCAGGGGTAATTAGAAAAAGATGAAATAGACAAAAGCTGTAAGTTTTTGAGGAAACCTTGGGAAAGCTAAAGGAAATAAAGGCAAGTTGTTTAATTGCTGAGTTTGTTTTCTCATCTATGAAATGAAATAAAACTGCACTGCAGGTTACACAAAAACTAATAATAGACAACTGGTGGTTATTATGATTGGAAAAAGTAAGGATAGGGCCTTTTTGGATGCATTGAGTAAGAAAAAATTTGGTACAAAAGTACTGAAGTCCTCAGTAAAAAAAAAAAATTAGTATGTTTCATCTGCAACTGTGCAAATTTAAAGTAGATGGAGTTTGCAGGAAAGGAATAAAAGTGGAAGGTAGTAGTATACCTATTCTTTGCTAATTTGAGATTCCTAAAATACACTGGTATTTTATTTAAGTGAATATAAAAGCAATTTTTTTTATATTCAAGTTGTTTCTCAGCTGTACTTCTAACCAAAGATTATCACCTTTACCAGGATAAACATTTTGTGACGAGGTAGTCTTCACACACACACAACTACGGCTGATATGCTTTTAATGGAGGGAGGTACAAAATGCATCAATGCAAAAGAATGTTTTATATAATCATTAGCATAGTGATTAATGTAAATTTAGGAATAAACTGTTAAAATCTCAAAAACTACAAAGTTTCCTGCAATCTAAGATAATGGAAAGGCTCAAGTTTTTACCTGCCACCTCATTAAAGTTCTAAACGGTACCTTAAGGAAGCTAAAAAATAATAGGAGGCTCTTTTAGCTGTGGTTCTAAAATGAAGCTGTATGGCAATGCCCATGTGAAACTTAACTTTTCCTAAAAGGGCTTTCTAGATGACCACATCACAAACTTTAAAAGTATTTCCAATAACATATAGGCAGGTTGAGTGGCTTAATAGTTTAGCAGCTAAGATCTCAGAGAATTAAAAAACATTACAAATGTCATTTCTCTTCTACAGAGAAACATTTTAAAGCATGGATATGATTTTAAGGTTATTGAGAAAACAGTAATTCCCATAAAGCTTCAATAAAACACCCCAAGGCACAAGTGTTCAAACAGCCTGTTCACAAAAATGTCACTGTATTATACTTAGAGAGGTATAGGTATGCTATGCTTGCAGTGAGAGCACATTTAATTCATCCCTAGTAAAAGCACCAGGTGTCCAGCTCAGCTTCCATTTACACAGGATGCACCAACTCTTAGGACAGTGAATAGTTCAAGTACTACATTTCCAACATGTCTTGCCTTTTGCTCTTTGATTAGTCGGCACTGGGGTTTTTTGCCAGTAGTTCTTCAGTATATTCTGAAAGATGGCTAAGACTACCCTGAATGTAGTTTCGGAAGCAATGAGCCTTTGTAAAAGAGCTCACTAGATACTTTAGAGAAGGGAAAAAGACAAAGTTTGCAACAGCTGAACTTCTTTCAAAAGAAGAAAAATAATGACTCTAACATGTAGGCTAAAATGTTCTATGATTAATGTCAAAAACTGCTGAGATTGTTAATACACATTTTGGTTAAGAAAAAATACTATAATAATAAAAAAAAAGAAAAGAAAAAATACTATATTGGGAAAACTAATTATTTGTGTGAAACACTATATATTAGTTGAAAAGAAGAATAATTTCCACCACTAATGGAAGAAAACCCACAGCAAGGGAAGCATCTAAAGGCAATCAAAAAGTTACGGAAGTTTACTAGCTCTAGAATACATCAACATCAACACATCTTGATTACAGAACTATTTGATTTTTAAGACAATGGTAACAACCCAATCTAAGAGCCACAGAGGCTATGAAAAAGACTATCCACCAAGATGCTGTGTTTCTAGTGTAGGGATGAATTAATACTTCTGTAAGAAGGAACTGTATCACCTCAGCATCAACAGCCTTCTTTTTTTACACAGTAACTCATGATAACTAACTTCACTAGTTCAAAATTAGGCAGGAAAGGAACTAAGCTGACTGATGAGACCCAGAAATAATGATTTGGCAAGCCGCAGACACTCAGCTCATCGATGTATGATAATTTGCAGAAAAGCTGCTTAACTCCAGTACTCCATTCCTTCACATCTGTAAAGAAAAGCCCACAGGTAAAAAAAAGTCACTTGAGTGTAGGATCAAAGCACATTTCTCCCCACCCTTAAAGCTCTCATTTTTTAGTAAGCTATTATAATCTACACAGGCTCTGAAAAATACTCCCGACAGCTCTATCATCTTGAAAGGTCACTTTAAAGTATGTCCTAGTCATTTCATAACACAAGTTCAAGTGAAATATATAAAATTTTTATGATCTCTTCCCCATCCTCACTTGCCTAATATACATAACATTAATAGGAATATGGTTCAATGCAGAAAGTATGAATTCCTGTATAAAATGAAACATTTTAAGCTGCTAAAATCTGTAACATTTACACGAGGGGCATGTACCTACCTGTAGAGGAGTTTGATACAACCACTTTTCTTTATCAACTTTAAGCTGCATACAAGCAAAGAGATCACAAACTGCTGGCAGGCCATATCGGTCTGGGGGAAAGTTATGTTCCTCCTGTAAAGGTGAATTAAGTAATACTTCCTGGAAGACAAAAAGGGTGGGTTGCTATATAAACTGGGAGGCATAAGACCAACTTATCTTCTAAATACAAAGTGTCTATAAAAAATAATGTAAATGTTGGCCATTCTAATAAAAGTGAAGGTGACAACTGTTTAATCTTTTCCATAAATAACAAACAGGCTGAGTTTTTTCCTTTCCTGCAGGATTTTTATAGTCATAAATTATTCATTCTGTTGCTAACATGGCACCAAAACTAATACTTAAGCCAAATTTACCATTTAACATATTTAAAGATCTGGCCCATTTGCAAGGTTTAGGATTAAGAAATTAAAAATCTAGTATTTCAAATGGTGCTATTTTGATGTTTGTGCTCACCTTGGCCTTTTTTCGAAGTAGCCACTTGTCTTCACCTGAGGATAACTGGCTGAGGTTTCTCATCTTCTTTCCTGGTAAGACCCAGTCAGCTGTGTTAAAGGGAAACCAGGAAGTGGCCACAGGGTTCATAAGCTTTTGTTTACCAGCTCTGTCCTCAGTACTAGGCACTTCCTTGGGACATGCTTCTTTGCATGAGGGTGTGAAGAGCCACTCTGACAAGGGAGTGTTCCTTAAGACTTGGAAGGAATCATTAATTCTAGAAGGAGCCACTATCTTAGATGCCTGCGCTTGCTCTGTTGCCTTCTTCCTGGAAGGACAGAGCCACAAATTCAGGGAATCCATACACTGCTCAGGTGCAGGTTTTGGTTCCACAGGCATTCCATTTTTATCCTTTCCTTCTTTCTTCAGAAGCCATTTACACAGAGCTTCCTTCTCACAATTTTCATCACACACACACTCTGCAAAGCTTGTACAGGGCTCATTGGCTTTGCATACCTCCTCTACTTTATATGGGTCATGATGGCTCTGGACAAGCCAATCTCCAGTAATCATGCTGGGAGTGGACAAAGGTTTCTTGGCCTCCAAGTGGTCATTCAGGCACTTCAGATTGCCCAGATTTTCAATCTCCACACCTTTGGGCTGGTTGCCCCGACAATTGGTACAGGAATCAGGTTTAAAAAGCCAGTCATTCACACTGTAAGCCTCCTGGAACACCTTGAACAGAAGCTTAAACTTCTCACTGGCTTCACAGCTGCCATTGCCAGGCTTCTCCAGCTTATGGGATTCCTTGGGAGTCATCAGCCAGTCAGAAAGGTCCATCTCATCTTGATCAAGAAGCTCTAGATCTCCAGCCTTTTCAATTTCAAAGGAGTAAGAATTGGGAGTGGAATAACTGTTAGACTTTCGGTAACTTGGTGTTTCAGGAACTTCTTGTGGACTCTTGTGGAGCCAATTTTCCAAGCCTGTTAGGTCGCCCCAGATGTGACTGAAGAAACTGCAGCCTCTGGCAGAAGTCTGCACAAGAAGGAAAAAAATATTTCACCAGGATATTATGACTGCTTTGGGATTCAACAACCTATGAGTTCTTGCATATTTACTCTCTGCCCAGTGCTTCTAAACTTAAGTATAAAAAGCAAGGGACAAGAGATTTCTCTGCTGGGACAGTAAAAGACATTTGAGTACATAAAAATTTTAATTTTCTGCAGTTCAATATATTTGCCTTGAACTATATTAAAGGCAAACTAGAAGAAAGCATTTGTAACATATTTGGTAGAAAAGAGTTCTATATAATATGCCCTTACGAATAAACACAAAAATGAAAGGATATGATTAGGCAAGTGATCAAAGAAAGCCAATAAACATGAAAAATACTCAACGTCCTTAGTAATCAAAGAAACAAAAAGAAAAATTATTACTCTGTCAAATTCAGAGAGAAAAAGAAACATGATTATCACTGTAAATTTCAGGAAAGCAGGTATCCTCAATACTCCCCTGGTGAGACTATAAATTGGTACCAACTTCCTGGAAAGCCAAGTTGGCAATATGTATCAAAAGACTTACAGGGTATGCAGAACTGTAATCTAGGAATGCAATTCCTAGGAATTTACTCCTAAGGAACTAAATCAACATTCACAAATAATTTGCTCCTGGATTTTTAGAAGTACTTTGTTTATATTCAGAAAAACTGGAGTTTAAGTTATAGCCAATCAACGAAATATGTACTATTAAAGATTTATGGAAGAAATTAAATGACAGAGAAATATACCCATGCTTTATTAGTCAAAAAAACCTGCTAGCCAAAAAAGGATTTATAGAATGTTTTTTAATGTATGTATGCATAGAAAAATGCATGAACAAAAATGTTACAGTGTTGTCTCCACATGTTGGGGTTATGAATTTATATTTCTTTTATAGTTCTTTTTTATATTTCTAGTTCTTTTATAGTTCTTTTTTTTTATAGTTCTTTAAAGTCTTCTAAACTTTCTATCTACAGTGAAGAGTTATCACTATAATAAAAAGTTGTTAGTTTCCAGACGAGAACTAAAAAATAAATGAAAACATACACTAGTACCTAACCACATCTACTACACTTAACTTCAGAAACAAAGGCAGCACAAACCTGACTGTTATCCAAGGTCTGTTTTTGGGTGAGCCAGTCCTGGACGTTGGTGCTTGGTATGTACGGAGCCTGACAACCATTGCCAGGCTTGCTTCCAAGGAGCCATTCGCTGAGATGGGCAGGTGTGGTGCTGGATGCTGACTTCTGCTAATCACATAATATACTTTGCTGCTTAATGAGGCAATGTCAAGTGCAGTCAAAAGTTCACCAGAAAAGCAGGAGACCCAAGCTCTCTAATCTTGGATTGCTGCTGACTCTGACAAGTTACATGATGTCCCCAAGCCTCCATTTTCACAAGTATAAAACAAGAAGGTATAGCTATCTCCAAGGTTCTTCTCAACTCAAAATGTCTAGGGTCCTGTAATTCACACTGCCTTTAGAAGTAAATCATCCCTACAAATTATAAAGAGAAGGATCCCCAAAAGAGAGAACCCACCCAGTCAGAGAACTAATGATAACTTCTTAGGAAGTAATTGATAACAATGGCTCCTCCTTTTACTTAATACCTATAAAACATCTAGCTTTCTGACATTCAGTCTCAAGGGATGCATTTAATTGTATAAACCTAACTCAGTACCACTGGTGCCTGTTTACAAATAAATGGCAGCAAAAACAAACAAAAAAAAGATTTAGTCAAAACCTGAAAGGAATATAGAAATATCAGCCAAGTAGTAACTTAGTCACCAGAAACAAAACAACTCTACCTGCTCTGGCAATGGGATATAGCCTCTTTTCTCCAGGAAGGGTCCAATATTTGATGAACTAGCATGAGCCATCAGGTGCTCAGGAATTTGCTATAAAATAAAAGCAAATTAATTGTATTTATTAAATGTTATTCTTTTATACTAAGACAGTAAAATTGTAATTTCAAAATTTCAAAAGTATTAAGCTAAGCATTGCCATTTCACTAGAATATTCTTTACATTAAATTCAATGACCTACAAGTTAATTACCAAATTCAAGAATTTTTTACCTACTACATAACTACCATATAAGAAATCTTCACCAGAATTAGTAGTACTACTATTTTTAACAAGCTCAAGATCCAAATGAGACCATGTTTGGTTCTATATATTAATAACCATTTAAGCCATAAATTTTATAAGAAATATGTCAGAGGTATTTAGGAGATACAAGATGAATTCTACAGATTATAAATGAGTCAATACCACATTCCAAGAGCTACCAGCCTAATGCCCTATCAAATTAATCAGAACATGAAAATTCTGAAGTTTACCAAATTCTTAGTAAAAATGTGATATTTTTAAGACTACCTGTAATGCCGTAGACCTGAGAAGTGCACTATGAACCATTGGAGATCAACATTACTCACAGTGGTCTTGAGGGACCCAAATGTGGTGATGGCCTGGCGAAGGGCAGTTGTGTCTGCTTCGAAGAGCAGGACAGTAGAATCTTCAGGTTTGAGGGTCAAACCACCCAGTCTAAAGAAAAAACAAATAAAACCTGGCTATTCTTAAGGGAGTAACTGTGTCAACTTCATCCAAAACAAAAGCCATACTGTGAGTAATTTGAAATTACTGTACTTTTCTAAGTAATTCAACCAAAGGTTGTGTTAACCATGCATGACCAAATATATTATTAAATATATACAAACAGGATGATCTTATCACAGGACCAGAGAAGTTAAATCCAATACATGCAGAGTTAAAAAATTTGACTTTTTTTAATACACTGAAGTTAAAGAGCCAAAAGTCAAAGCAGGCAAAAAGGGTCTTTACCTCTCCAGGCACAGGGAGACTTGATTGGCTAAATCTTTGTTTTGGGTACACTCCAGCTGATGAATAAGACAACTGAATTGACCCAGTAACTGTAAGAAAAATGAAACCATCTAAGCCACAATAATACTAAAAGCACCAAGTGTATCCAAGTTAACAACTGGTACTTGAGATGAAACTTTGATCTATATTAATGATGCATTACAGAAAAGACATTCTCTGGAAACCAGAAATCATACTCAAACCAATTACAGCCTTGCAGCCACCTTACCCAGTAGAGCTGTTGGGTCTGCTGCTGAAGTGTCTCCTCCTTAAGCTGATAAATAAGATCCACCTGTTCATATAGCCACACCTCACGGCTTCTGAGGTGTTCCAGGTGACGGCTTATGGAGCTGTGAATCTGGGCTTTGACCTAGGAAACAATATGTATTAGCTTCATTAGCGTTAAAGCCCAAAGAATGTTTCCCTCAGAACAGTGAGGTTCTTGCAACTTTTTTTGGAGGTGGGGGTGGTCACAAATCCTTTTAGTTGTGTAGTGACATCAATGGAATGTCTCCCCAGAAAAATGCATATACTCAAAATTTTGCCTATAATCTCAGGGTTTAGTGTCTCAAAGTCCACCCATGGAGCTAACAAAGCCCCATGGACCCAGTTTAAGAATTCCAGCCATAAAGGTATACTAAGCTCTAAAATCCTCCTTCAATACTGCTGGCTCCAAAGATGATCAAGTTTATTTGGGCATCCTGAAATAATCAAGAAGAAAATACAAGGATATTTCATATACTACTGATCCCCCTCAGTTTTCCATATAATTTAAACAAAGTCTTACAAATTTATCAGTGGAATAGGACAAGAGGATTAACTTAATAGCTAGCTCATATCCCTTACCTCACTCTACAAATGAGCAATCCATTTATAGTAGGCCAATTCAGTAAGGACATGTCAATAGCCAGAAGACACTGGGGTAGACAGTTTGAGTAAAATTATGAATTGTTTCTGGAAGCATAAGTAGTGATTCAAAAGGCAGACAAATATAAGAATCCTAAGAAAAAAACTAAAACAGCTATAAATTACCTATGGGGATCCACATCAGAAACTATTTTAACATTTTTCTGCATAATGAAGCTCTATTTCGAAGTCATCTAATACTTGATCTACCCACTTACCAACAGAATACTATTAGGTCAAAGGAGCAAACAGGTTCATCCTGATTTGCTCTAACAGAGAAAGTCATTTACAGAACCATGTGACCACCCACCAAGTTAAAAGATAAGGGACATGCTGAAGTGCCACCCTTTATGCATCAAGGACACAGCTGAGCAGTACAGTGCTCATTCATTTGTTCTTTTTTTACTGATGGCAGTGCTTGGCACCGGGATTACACAGAGCAGCAATAAAAAAAGTGCATGCTGAACTGAATTCTCTGACATAGAACAAGGTTTTCCAGGCTCTCCTAACATTGGCTTGCTTTCTCTTTGGTATCAAAGGCACCAACTTTTCAGGAGCCCACAAGGCATAGGGTGAAACTCTTTGGGTTGGTACTGAAAGGCTAAGTCCTTGACTGTGCTCTAACCAGCATATGCTGAGAGTCTAGACAAGGGAAAAGCTCTGTCACACCTCTCGCAAGTTATCTTTAATCTGTTGTTCAGCCCGGAGAACTCCACCAATTGCAAGCTCCAAGTCCCTCCGTGCATCGCAACACCTCAAAAGGGGCTCTCTATTACTGGAGCAGCCGCTCTGGTCCTGTGAGGCACTCATTCTGCTTACTGTTCCTTCAAAAGAAAAAAAAAAAACAACAACAATCCAAGTTGTACTGTAATTACAACCAAAATCCACCTTTTAATCACCCCCAAATGATCATTCCAACCAGCTCCCAGTTACTAATTACTTAGATGACTTCCAACATAGGACGTGGCAAACAGAGTACTCTTCACAAATAATGCCTTTCTCTCTGCCCACCACTACTGTGTTCCTGCCATAAAACTCTATGCATCTACTTTAGTGACACTTTACATGTGAACAGATATTTCTGAAAAAACTACACTAATTTTCCTGAACAGATAAAAGTTAGAATCCAAAAAGTTAGAAGCACTAGAGTGTAAGTTTCTATTTACAACACACATAAAGTTACAGGAGGTAAGTGTTCTTGTTTTACAGAAAGGTGAGGAATTAGATCTAGAAGGATCTATAACTGCTTTGAAAAGAACCTGCAAAATAATAACTTGATCAAGAGTTTTAGAACATTGTTTGGATCTGGCATTTACCTACATTTATTGGAAGGATGGAATTTTTAATTCACTTCCTTTCTTTAATGTAGATTTTTTTTTAATTTAGGAAGAACAGGGATGGCTTCATAGATAGGAAGCTTTCAAGAATGTAAATCTAACAAAATAATTTCATAGGATTCTGATAGAAGGGAGAGAATTACAGAAATTGGTGTGGGGATCTACAGCATTCTCTAATAACAAGTTTACGGGAGATAATAAATAAAAATGAAAAGAATGGGAAAGGGAAAGGAACTGGGGAGGGTGAGTGGAAAGGGAGGGATAAGGAGATTAAGGGGCATTATGATTAGCACACATAATGTGGGGGCAGCACGGGGAAGGCAGAATAGCACAGAGAAGACAAGTAGTGACTCTATAGCATCTTCACTGAGGGACAGCGACTGTAATGGGGTATGTGGTGGGGACTTAATAATGGCGGGAATCTAGTAACCACAATGTTGCTCATGTGATTGTATATTAATGATATCATAATAAAAGTTAAAAAAAATAAAGAATGATGAAGAAAAAAAAATGTTACATAACCAAAGACATAATGGTATAAGTCTGGGACAGAGGAGTATCAAAAACACAATGAAGCAAAGTTTCACAAAGTGCTAAAGAAAAGCTTGGTGGTTATTCTAGATAGATTTAGAATCAGAGATGGTTTCTAAACACTTAGAAAAAGAAAGCAGTGATCACTGTAGCCCAGCATGAGTTCACTAAGCCCTGTGACACCAAAGTTATTTCCTTGGATAGTTTTACTAAACTGATCAGCAGTGTAATCCTGTAGACATGATATAACCGGATGATATGAAGACTTGAGACAAGGTTATATGCTTGGATCTTTGTGGACAAAGTAAATATGGGCTAAACAGAAGTATAACTAAATTGAGTCCAAAGATTATTTTTTTAAAAAGCTACCTGAAATACAAAGGGCTGAAGCCCGTCTGTAAAGTGTTTAGAGGTATGTCCCTGTTTTGCCCAAGTACTCAAGTGTTTCCTCTAATTCCTTGGATGAAAACACAGATGGGAGACATTTAAAGTTGGAGATAACATGGGGTGGTGACAGAAACAGAATCCGCAACAGTCTGTACATAGCTGTTAAATCATACAAAACTAAATATAAATGTTTTACCTTGAATGGGAAAGGACAAAAGTGAAGAGCATAAATGTTTTTAAAAGGATGGAAATTTTCAACTGAAAGTAAACTGTGAGTTAGCTGAGTGCTGTGTCTGAGGGAAAAATGACTATTTGCATTTGCCAAAAGTAATAGCCTTTGTCACAGGATTAATCTGTTCCATGTTTATTAAACTAAATTTGAAATTTCTTTCTGAGTAACACACTTTAGAAAGAGACATTTAGAAAAGGGAAAGAGGCCTCAAAAAACCATGAAAAATTTCTCCAGCAAGGGAAGCTGTGTGGCCTAGATAAGAGAAGTGTCTGGGAGGACTTGCCAAATATTTGGAGACCTGTCAAATAGAAGAATTAGATTTGTTCAGAATTACCCAAAAACGGGAGACAAGGATTTTAGGAGACATTTGAGTCAATATGTGAAATAACTTTCTAACAGAGGCCAGCTTTTGGCTGAAGAGCAGCCCACCAGTGTAGACAGTCCTCCAAATGGCTGACTGCTTGTCTGAGAAGGGAACTTTGGCCTGAACTGCATCTTCAAGCCTAGGTTTAGGATCAGGTGGCTAGCTAGACGCTAGAAATGGACAAAAGCCATGTGAATCCCCACTGTCTGAAATAAATCAGTAGGTAAAGAAGCCCAACAGGCTTTTTTTTAGCCATCTCAGCAAAAGACTCACAATTCAGGAACTACAGAATTCCTGTAAGAAACTCTGGAAAGACTCGTGAAACTTTCTAACTTCCCCTTGTTATTTCATCACCTCTGTCTGTTTTCCCAAAATGACCTCTATCCTTAACTGGATTTAACAGGAATCCCTGTGGAATTTTTTCTGGTCCTGGAAACATCAGCTTTAGCTACCTTGATACCTTCTTTTTTTACACTATAAGTCGCCCTGTTACAAGCATAGGCATCAGGATATATTTGGCACACTTCAAAAAAACAGCTGCATAAGCAGCCCAGTTTGAAAAAGACAGATACACCCCTATGTTTATCGCAGCGCTATTTACAATAGCCAAGAAATGGAAGCAACCTAAGTGTCCATCAGTAGATGAATGGATAAAGAAGATGTGGCACATACACACAATGGAATATTATTCAGCCATAAGAAGAAAACAAATCCTACCATTTGCAACAACATGGATGGAGCTAGAGGGTATTATGCTCAGTGAAATAAGCCAGGTGGAGAAAGACAAGTACCAAATGATTTCATTCATATGTGGAATATAAGAACAAAGGAAAAACTGAAGGAACAAAACAGCAGCAGAATTACAGAACCCAAGAAAGGACTAACAGTTACCAAAAGGAAAGGGACTGGGGAGGATGGGTGGGAAGGGAGGGATAAGGGGTCGGGGGGAGAAGAACGGGGGCCTTACAATTAGCATGAATAATGTGGAGGGGGGGTACGGGGAGGGCCGTGCAACACAGAAAAGACAAGTAGTGATTTTACGGCATCTTACTACGCTGATGGACAGTGACTAATGGGGTATGTGGCGGGGACTTGGTGAAGGGGGGAGTCTAGTAAATATAATGTTCCTCATGTAATTGTAGATCAATGATACCAAAAAAAAAAATCTCAAACAAAGAAAAACAGCTGCATAAAACAAGTGAAATGTTGGCTCATTTGGAGAGCAGGAGTGTCATCCCATTACCACAAGTTGCTTTGCTTTGCAATTATTCCTTGTAAACAACGCATGTTCAGCTGTCTTTCAAATTACTAACCAACTTTCAGCTGTGCCACGTTTCCCATTCTTAGGTTCTCACCATTTGTGTGGAATGCCACTATGCCTGGCACAGTGAAAAAGCCAATCAATAAAATTAAACTAAAATGTTGCTTCACAATGTCAAAGAGCCCAAAGCTCTAGATCGTCTGGTAGACAAACTCAAACGCAAGACAGCACTGACTGCATTACTACATCCCTAAAGCAAGTCTTCTCAATTCAATCACAAATACTGTACCAAATATGGCAAAAGTATACAAACTGCATTCTTCCCATATCAGCTATGGACAGAAAGCAGATGAGATTTAAAAGTTATGAAACTGAGTTTTCTCCACCTATTAATCACACTTTCAAATTAAAATGAGTGCTATCCTTCAAAAACAGTTACCTTGTTAGGATAAGGGTCTTTAGAGCCCCTTTGTTTGCCACTAGTTAAATCTGTTTGATTTCCTTAAGGCCAGTCCCCGGATGCTTGTCCTGCTGCTGCCCTTCACTCTGACCCCCTTCTCCTCAAGGGGCAGTTCCATACCCCCGAGTCCCAGAAAGCAGCTGTGCAAAGGCTTGCTTTCTTATACTACAGTGAGGAGAAAACCCTCAGAGCTGAAATCAAGAGCTCCACTACACAGGTGAACCCAAACCAAGGCACAATGAGGTGCAGCCTTGAGCTAGCTTTATGAAATGTCACGTCCAAAGAGACATCACTCAGAGTTACTTGGGACAATTAGTTCATATGGTCATTTTCAACAATTCACCCTTTGCTTCAAGTTCAAGAGCTAATGTAGCAAGCATGACGGTAAAGAGATTATTCTGGGGGGTCTGACAAACTGGACTTCCAGCTGCATCGGCAAGCTTGAGACCCATGAGCTAGTTACGTAGCATCTTTGAACCTCAATTTCCTCTGGAAAAATGGAGACAGTAACAGTAGTTACAAAGGGTTGTAGTGAAGTTTAAAGTGAGACATCACCTGCTGAGAAGCACTTAACCCAGCCCCTGCATACTGCACTTTTTAACACTATTGTTACTAGATTTAGCTGACTTACGGGGACCTTAGGAACCTCCACCTTGGACTACAGAAAGCAGCACCTAAGTCTGAAAGGGCTTTGAAATGAGGTGGCCCTGACTTAGAACGTTTAGCCATTTATCAGTGCTATGACCTTGGACCAGGTGTTCTTTTTGAACCTAACATCCTAATTCCTAAGATAAATACTGACTTTATATAATTAGAAGGATGTAGTACTTGTTTAATCAATATCAGCTCCCCATCTGGTCTTCCACTACACAACATAGCAAAAAGCAAACTTCTCATGGCAAAAACTCAATAGTCTAAACTTTGTAATATATACCAGGAATGTACACTTTGCCTTTTTTCTTACCTGTAAAAAGATTGGACCAAATCATCTCTAATTCTAAAATTCAAATCAACCAAAGATTATTAAAAATGTTTTTTCCTCTTCACTTTCATAATTCAAACTACTGCCCTACTGCCCTACTGCCTTCAAAAGAGGATTGCCTTAAATGTATATTTTTTGAGACAAAGTTAAAAGTGTAAGTGCTTTCTAAAACTATCCTACCTCTAGGATTCCTGTCCTAGGTTTTGGAGGAGGGGGAAACTCATACATCCCTCAAAGTTCTAGAAATAATATACACCGTATCTGCACAATGCTTTGCACAAACCTAGCTGTGAAGTCTGAAGACCACGAAACAAAATTGAGCAACTAACCATAAATGAAACTAATCATATGGGCAAACTATAAAACTTCCAAAGAGCTATAACCCTCTTGTGACTGACACAAACCACAACTTAAAAGTCGAAAAGTCCTTGGCCATCTCTTAAATAGACTATTCTCATGTCACAGAAGCCACAAAACAGACAGTTTAAATGACCCAACTAAAGGGTCACAGGTCTTAAACAGGTAGATTTGGGTTTAGAACTAAAGTCTATTCCTGGATTCTCTCCCTGAGTAGCTTGTTCTTCCTTCAGTGTTTTACTGCCCATGAATTGTTTTTTATTTGCCAACGCTAGAGTTTAAAATTAACATTTCAATGGATTACTACTGGAATAACTTCCATGAAGATTTTCAGTCCATTTGCAGTCCTCAATAAATGACAATTTTTCAGAACCTTCTTGCCTGAATAATGCTAACAAAAATATATAGTACCTTTGTATGTCATGACAGGCTCAAAATCAAAACACTGCCAAGTACCTGTGCTAAGGATGAAGGGAAAGAGCCCTGGGCTCTGATCCCACATGTGTATCAAAACCACTCAGAATTCCATTTGTCCGAATGAAGGGTTAGACCAGATCATCTCCAACTGCACCTACCAGTTCTCACTGTTTGTCCCCCTTCCATCTGACCCTCCTCTCCTAATTAAGGTGTCCACTTTTAAGTTTTCCTGGTATCCATCACTGCTAGAAATTCAAGCCCTTGAAAAATGACTCATAGGATATGTATATGTTCTAAGGATTACTAAATTTGAAATACTGCCAATTTCGCTAACTTTGGTGAGACAACTTGTATTAGACCATTCATACAAATTTTCAGGAAAAAGACAACATCTGCATTCAATTTTACTTTTGAGGTATTTCTTCACATGTTTTTGTCAGCTAAGGGGAAAAAGGTTTTTTATATCACAATTCATTAACTCAAAGGTTTTATATAATACGTACCTTACCCTAGCCTAGGCCCACTTTTAATTCTTTACCAAAACAAGTAGTTTCTAAAAGCAGGATCTGATTCTCCGTAATTTTTTTAACCACGCAAATAAAGGTTAATTCCTGAAGAGACTTTAACAAAATATGAAAATAATAAATTCACGACAGCATATTTTAAGGTTGTTTAATATTTCAGAGCTTAGCGCTCGGATCTGACCAATCCATCCCAGCAGGTCAACTTTCCTAAACAGCGACTGAAAACTGACCACAAAATTCTAACATCTAGTGTCAAGTAAGGCTTTTCTAGTTCAAAAGCAACAATGACTCATGCGACTTTCCAGTTTTCCAGCACTTCCTAAGAGCACAGTCGCCCTACCAAGACTCTCCCGTCCACTGCTCCCTGGAAGCCGCGGCCGCGCTTCCACCCTCGGCTTCCAAACTGGCACGGTCACCTTTCAGCACGCATGCGCGCAGACCGGCCGCAGACACCACCCACAAGATTCCCGCTGCCTGAGCGGCCGGTCTTACCTCACAGGCCACGTCCCCGCCACGCTACCTGTCCGACTGGCAGGTGACGGCTGCAACCCAGGCAGGACGCCGAAAGCAACCGAACCGCAGGCCGCGCGCCACCCACGCCTTGAGAGTGCGCACGTCGGCGCCGGGGGCAGGGCCTGGAGGCTCCACGCAGTCAGCGGCCCACATAGACCCTCCCGTCGGCCCTTCACCAGGCACCCGCGTGGGGGTACCGTATCTGGGCACCTCTATCTGACGCCAGTCGCCGCTGGCTCCCAGAGCTCGACAGCCCCGCCAGACGCTCCTTTCCAGCCTCTTTTCCGCCCACCTGCTCCAGCTCTTAACCTCTGTCCACCCTCCCTGCACCCAAATCGTCAGACGTCTGCGACCTAAGGGTTTTGATGTTAATGACTACTGATAAATAACAAACGTCGGGCAGTCTAAAGGCTTACTGAGTGAGTTAGTACTGGAATGTCCCTGGACAATAGTTTCTGATTCCTGAGATTACTCAGCCCCGCTGTTCAGACAAGCTCTCACATTCCCTCACATGTGACACCTCTACCTGTTGTTCTCTCTCTCCCTCTCTCTCTCTCTCTCTCTCTCTCTCTCTCTCTCTCACACACACACACACACACACACACACACACACACAACCTCAGTCCAGTGCTGTTTTTAACAATTTTGAATGCTTCTCATTCAACAAAAGTTGAACACCTACCAGCCGTCAATTCTACGTGCTGAGAACACAGAAATGAACGACAGAGCCCTACGGGGAGAGGCAGTATCACATAGTTAAGACGATGGACCCAAGAGCTAGACCATGTGAGTACAAAACCTGGCTCTTTTATTTTTTTGGTACAAACCCACTTGGATGCTGTGTTTGTCCCCCTTCCCGTTTGCCTTAGGCAATGGTAATCTTAGGCAAGTCAATGATGTGATCTATTACATATTACATAAACATACAAAGATTGGGGGAAAAAAATCATAAAATCTAGAATTCTGCTTCAAATCACTTTGCAGGTACCTCTTTGCTCCCATAAGCTTCAGTATTTGCCGTTGTGTCTTTATAAAACGTTTAGGTTCTAAAGGGAAAAAATTCCTAAAGCATTTTATCTCTCTTCTACTTCAAGATTTAACTATCCATTCCATTCCATTCCTCCTAGTAGATCATCTCATCTAAAGAGAGCATAAACTTCAGTTCTCCAGTAACTCCCCACTTCCCTGCAGGATAAAGTGCAAATTTCTTATGAAGGCAATAAAGTTTTCTGTTTTCTGATTTCAGCCTGACTCTCCTACTGTCCCTTCAACACAGCCCCCACTCCATGATCTGCTGGACAACTGTTTCATGCATGGTCAAAGCTGATTCAACTAGTCCAGCTTGGGTCTCCCACCTCTCTCTGCTAACAGTGCCATTTCTTTCCTTTCTTCCCCCCTGTCCATTTTTCTGACTATGCTCAAGTAACTGCCACTACAAAGCCTTTGTGGACCATTCACCCCACATGAGTTTTGGCCAATTAACTGCTCTCCTATGGGCCCACTGTAATCTGTACAGATTTCCAGCATGACACCTACAACACATTACTCTCATTGTTACATGTCTGCTTCCTTAGCCTGCAAGCTTCCCAAAAGAAGGGACTATGTCTTATTTGGCTTGGTACACCCTAATGCCATACAGATAGTTCGGTATCAGTATCTCAGCATTACCAGCCCCCTGCACATTCACATTCCACGTGCTCTATGGGATTGACATAAAGAGAATGGCATCCCTGGAGTTATGCAACGCTGTGACCCTAAACTCAACAGAAGCTTGATACATATTTGATAAATGGATGAATAAATGATAAATGAATGTTCAAGTTCAGACCAGCCACAATAACTATGTATAGTTCTGCTTTAAACATAGATAATCAGCTGGATGTCCCAAAGGCCTGCATTAACTCAGGAAGGTTTTTCAGAGGTGGAAATGTTTCTAGCGTAACTATTACTTTTAATTTTCTTTTCAAACAAGACAAAACTGACAAGGGTTTTGCCACTGAATCCATGATCCCAGGATAGGCACTAAGATACAGTGTCTTTCCTGACACCAGAACTGTCAAACCTCAGCTATTTTACAAATTCACAAACATCAGCAGGTCTGTGAGTTAAAGGGGAAATAATAACTGTATTTATAGCCAACTCTGAATTTTTTCTCAGATTTTGAAGTACCACAAAAATTCCAGCTGACATTACATAAGTTTGGTAGGCTTTCAGAACTGAGGCCCATCCTTATTTTTAACTTGAAAGTTCTTGCCATTATAAATAATCAAGAATAGGAAAACATGTTGTTTATCTACCATCAACAGTAATAATACCATTTTCTTTCTGATTTTATATGGTAAACATCTTGTGGTTTTCCCCACAGAAGGTAACAAGTGATAAGATATTATCCCTCCTCTAAAGTCTGGTGGACTAGCAATAATGGAAAAATGAATCTCAAAATACACCTGAGATTATGTTCTGATGAAATTGGTGATTGTACAAGTATTAAAAGAATTAACTTCTTACCTATGACCTATCAGACAAGCAAAAACCTTTTAACTTATTTTGTCAGTTATCACTCCTTCACTGAACCAAATTGTCAGGCTTAAGAGCATTCAAGGCAGTGCTGGTTAAGAGTAATATTAAGCCTCAAAAGTGCCCCCAGACATACTCCCAGCCCCAGAGAAGAATATCTTGATTCCACACATAATGGAGCCAAGCAAAATCAGGGGTAATGACTTGGTATAAGAATGACTAAGAGAATTAGGATGAATCATTCACATCAGAAGTTTAAAAAGCACCCTCAAAATAACTGTCATGTTCACTTGTCTGTGAATCTAATTCAAAGAGTATGAATGATATGCCAGGATTTAAGCTACTGTAGGCTAGATGGGAAGTTTATAAATTACGACTGTAATGTTACGGTTTAACAAGCAAAGAAGACAAGCGGAAGGACTATATGGCAGCTCCTCTAACTGACAAGCATAGAAACACTATTTAAAGCTAATCTCCAGAGAAAAGGGGCCAACTTGGCCTCATATCAGCTTAGGCCACCTGCACTGTTACTGTATTCTATGTTGAAACAATGTATTTAGACACAGCTATAATGAAAGCAAAACTAAAATGAAAATTATGGACAAAAACTTTAAGAGGGCTAAAAAAGTAAAAGAAATAGTAATAAAAATGCTCTGGACATTTATGCTCCTTCATAACTGAACTTAACCTATTACATACATATTGGTTGTGCCTTATTATAGTCTTGCAACTATAATATTTAGACTTAAATTATATTTAGACTTGCAACCCAACTGGTATATTAAGAGACACTGAATTCACTGATCTCAGCAGTACCTCAGAAAGTGCTTTTGGTCAGCCAAGAATGGGGTATGATAATAAAGGAAGATGTTTTATTATGCAGTTCATCAACTTAATAAATCACCATCATCTCTCTCTAGTGTTTGTGCAGAAACTTCATGACTGCCGCCCACTCCTCCCACCTTGCCTACTCTTCTCTTTACTTGCTCAGTCCAGCCACAATTGCCCCCTTGCTGCTCCTCCAATATACCAAGGATGCTTCCACTTCAGGGCCCTTGCACTTTCCTCCAGATATCCTCATGCCCATTCATTCCCTTCCTTAGGGTGTCTGACCAAAGGTCACCTTCTTACTATGGCCATTTCTCACTATCCTTTAAAAAATAAGTCTTCCTTCCATACATTCCACCTTAATATATTTTGTTTTTCTCTATAGTACCTATCATAATCTAACATGTAGAAATAATTTATTTTCTGAGAAGTTCCACATAGGTAGGGATATATGGCAGGTGTTCAGTAAATAGTTGTTGAATAAATGAGTTCAATAAGTATTTAATTTATGGGCCAAGACTGTTTTTTTTTAATTTCATTTAGTCCTCACAAACCTTTAAGGTACATTTAAAACCACAATTTTAAAAATAAAGAAACTAAGACTTGACAAGGTTAAATATATCACTTACAGTCACAACCTCCCAAGAAGAATTTAATACCATGTCTGAGTCTAAAGTACCCAGCCACACAATGTATATTAAAGGGTCATTTAGGTATTAAGAGTTTATGTATTCATTCAACGAGTATTTATTGAGTGCTTAAGCTGACAAGTGATTATTATAGTCCCTAAAAACACAATGGTGAATTTGCTGTCTAGAGAATTTGAGCCATTAATTCACCAAAACTAAGCAGAAAATACTAATTCTTTGAAATAGGAGACTGAGAATTATGAAGTCCAGCAGCAGCAGCATCGGCTAGTTCTGAATGTGTCTTCTATGCTTTTTACTCCATATTTGCTCTTTGAGGGAAGTTATAAAACACTAGCAAGAGGCTCTCAGATGGGATGGTGGGGGATGTATGTTAGAATATCCTGTGCAGTTCTATGAAGCCCCTAACAGAGTCCTGCTATTCTGGCACAGCTGAGCTGATTTAATAAAATGGGGAATGGGTGAGGAGTCCTCTGTAACATCTCCTTCTAAACATCTCCTTCTCCTTTGATAATCACGTTTTCCTTTCCTAACATGGCTCACCATGTTTTTCCACTTTTGAAATACCTGTTTGTCCAAAAGCAATAATGTAGCTGCAGAGGCTTAGACAAAAATACCATACAACTTTGGGGATGAGGAATACTTTAGACCCTTGGCCCCTAGGATTTTCCCTAGGAACGCAAGGACAAAAGTTCCATAGAAAAGAGGGAAGGAGAACACAGTGTAAGGCATGCTACCATGCTAGACTTTGCAGATATTATCTCACTTAATAAATCTGTACACTGGCAAATATTCCAAGGAGCAAACCAGGTAATCTGCCTAAACCACAAGGTACTATGTGCACCGCCCCTGCCTCCCCGCCCACCGGCCCCCCATTAGAGCATCTGGGTAAGTTTTCCTCCAAGGGTCTGGTGTTCTTTAAAGTTCAGAAATGTCACACTAGGAGCCCAGTGCAGAAATGAGCCAACTATGAGTACCTGCCCCACCCTCAATCCAGGAAGTAACTCAAAAGAGTCCCTACAACCGAATTTCCAAACTACCAAGTGGAGAGTGGAAAGCGAAATCTATCCAAAAAAAGTAGTTATGCTACTAGTGAACCTTACTTACCCTGAACAGAAAACAACACAAAGTGATAGCAAAAAAAGCTCTGCCTTTCGATCAGAGACTCTAGCACTTTGACTTCTGTCATTCCTGCTCCCATCACTCCCAAGTTATATGACAAGGCGTGTAAAACAGTTTCAATATTGTGGGTGCCCATGCCACAAAAATTTAGTTCCATGAAAATAATGGAGTGTGCCCATTTTTTTCACTGCTATATCCTCAATATCCTGAACATATGGACACTGCATATTCATTGTCGGTGGAATAAATCAAAGAAGGAGCAAGCCTCACTCTTCTAATCTGTAGAAAGAGGTAATCAAGCTACCTCATGGGATCGTTGAATTACATGAGACACTTAGTAAACGCTATGTTGGCACAGAGAGGGAGGAAAAAAATATCTTCACGTTTCCACCCAACAGGTTAGGAATGCATATGCTCTGGTCCCGTTCTGGAAAACGGGCCCCTTCTCGCCCCAAGACACCCTGGCGAGGACAAGGAAAACCTTGGAGCTGTCACCCCCAGGGCCAGGAGAAGGCGGGCAGGGGGAAGGAGGTGGCCCAGGGGCAGAGCGTGTCAAGGGCTGGGGAGGGGAGGACAGGCAGGAGGTGAACCTCGGGGCTGGGCGGGTGAAAGGAAAGACCAGTTGGCAAGGGCAGGCCCAGGCCCGGAGGGCAAGTGGTGTTAGCGCCGAGGACCAGCCCGCGACATGAGGGCCAGAGAAGGCGAGCCCTCCCCGCCGGCCACTCAAGTTCTTACCAGTCCCCAGGGCAACTCCCGGCGATCCGGAGGGTATCTTCCCGCGGCAGACACCAGCCCTACAGAAGCCAAGAGCCGAAAGGCCGAGTTCTCGCGAGAGCACAACCTTCCTCCCGCACCTCACGCCATGCGTCTGACAGTCTCGCGAGATCTCTGCCCCGTTTGGGATGGGGGCGTGCCCTTTACAGTGCACAGAGCGCAGGCGCACCCTCTTTTCTGACCTGGAGGGCAGTGTACTTTCACCCTCCCTAAGTCAGGTTAAATAAAACGAACATATTTTGATGGCTGCGCTGTGCTGAGAATTATCTTAAGTGAGTCTCTTTCACCAGATGCCCTTCTAAGGTAGATATTATTTAGTATTTAGCCTTAGCACACAGATGCAAAAGAGAACGTTGGAAGACACAGAAGGACAAATACTGTAAGATTCCACTTCAGTAAGGTACCCAGAGTAGTCAAATTTTATAGAGGCAGAAAATAGAAGGGGTGGTTGCCACAGGCTGGGGGAGAGGAGATATTATTGGTTAATGAGTTCAGAGTTTCAGTTTATAGGATGATGAAAAGTTCTGGAGATGGATGGTGATGATTATTGAACCACTTGATTCCACTCGACTGTAAACTTAAAAATGGATAAGATGACACAGAGAAGACAAGTAGTGATTTTACAGCATCTCACTATGCTGATGGACAGTGACTAATGGGGTTTGTGGGAGGACTTGGTGAAGGGGGGCGTCTAGTAAACAGAATGTTCCTCATGTAATTGTAGATTAATGATACCAAAATAAAACCCTTTAAAAAATGGTTAAGATGGTTAAGTTTTATGTTATGTATACTTTGCCACAATTTTAAAAAAAAATCAGTCAGTAAATAAATGTTTGAGTCCAGATTCCTAGTCACATCATCTAACTTCAAAACAAATGTTTGTTTGCACCGCATCACACCGCACCATTTTCCACACTCTTCATGCCATCACTGTGTACGTCCCTTCACAAGCTGTCCACTGTAGCATTATTCACGTTGGAACTTTATTTATTTATGACCAGATGTTAAAATAGGAATTTTCCTGTCTTAGTTTTGACAGAGGTCCCCAGTACTTGGTGCTAATTGCTCCTCATGTTTCCCAGCAAGGTGAAGGACCATCTAAGTAGGATTTAAAAAGGAGATGATCATGACAGGGCTTCGTAGATCCCACCCAAGGGTGGTAAGGGTCAAGGCAATCTCAGCAGAAAACAATAGGAAACATAGGTTCAGGTGCAGAAGCTAAGTAAGTGGACGGGGAGCTGTAGAGAAGGAAGAGCAGTAGGGAATGTCAGAGAGGCCCACAAAAGTCCCAGGAGGAAGTAAATCACCCTGAAAACTGCTCCAGGCAGAGGGAGCCAAGACTAAATGGTACCCTCAGTTCTCCTGTCCCCCATTCCCTCTTCAATTCAGATGCAGACTCTGGATTGAGCCTTTCTGAAACTAAAAGTGACCAAAGAACTTTTTTATTATCCTAGTGCCAAAAAACGAAAGGGCCTGCCACGATTGCTCAACTAGTCCACACAGCATGTTTAAACAGGCAGGGTAGGGAGGGGGAGGTAGGAAATAAATCTCTTTACTGATTGCCCATGATTACTCAATGGCAGACTGTTTGCTTGTTGTCTGTCACGTACACACACAACTCCAAGAGCCAGGAGAGCAGGTACCTTGACTCTTTGTTTCATTGCTTGTTGGTTCACAAGCTCTTCACTAGCTTCCCAGGTGAAATCTGAAACCAACCCCCATACGCAGAGGGCCAAAAAAGGTCAAAGAAAGAGGCAGGCCACTCCAGATTGGTAGGTGGCATGTTTAATAAGCAAGAAAACTTACATGTTAGGCTTGTCTCATATGGCTGCAAGACAAATAGATCTCTGCACCTGCCCACCAAGTGTTAAAAGGTTTTAGAGACGCCAAAGCTGGGTCCTGTCACGTATACAGCCCAGATGGTCTCAATACCATATCACTATCTCAAGGCTCTGTCCTTGAGGCAGCCTCTGAGCAGGGCAGGCAGGCGGAACCCACATTCCGAGGAAAGGGGGAGGGGGTGAGAAGCCTCTGATTGCTAAAGTCCAACTCACAGGTCAACGTGTGGTCACGCCTTCTCAAGTATATTCCCCAACGCTGCTGTAGCCTAAGCCCAGAGCACCCTGTGGCCTAGGCACTCAGTAAAGACTTGTTGAGTGAACACGTACTCTCTAACACAGAAAGAGCAAGAGATGATCAGCATTGTCACTGTTTTAAGTCCCTAAGTTTTGGGATGCTCTATGTGTAGCAAGAGATAACTGTACCCAAGCCATTCCCCACCCATAAGGCTGAGAACCTCCTGGCCTTTTAATACTCCATCAGGCTACATGTGGTCTTGGAGGCACTTCTGCCAGGCTGCCCTGCTTTCATCTGTTCTAACCTCAGAGAAACACAGAGTTATATGAGGGTCCCAGCATGGAGGATACTCTCTGAAGAGAAGGAAAGAAAGTTAGACATGAAAACTGCAAAGAAAATAAGGGATCTGATTTCATTTCAAAACACATTTCTTCATTTGCATTGTTCATCAGCTTGCAGGACATCAGGGCAGCAGAGTACAGACGTAACAGAAGCAAAAGAAGCAGCAGTGGTACGCTAAGTAGGAGATGCACAATGAACTACTGAAATGCAGGGAAAATATGAGTGTTACTCATATTAATTTTGTCTCCTTTAAATGTTCACATGCTTTATAGTGTACAGTATATCAATGCATAATTTATAATTTTAAAGTATACACATAGTCAAGAGTTTGCTCAATTTTTTTTTACTGATAGGTAAGGTTATACAATCAAAGAGGCCATAGAAGAAAGGCTGGGTCTACAAGAAACTGGGCCCTTTCAGGCTGGGAGCCCTGGGTCCACACGAAGCGTGTTACAATACCCATCCACTGACAAAGCATTCCTTTCCTGGGTTTTTCCGCTCCACTACCTTGTGGGTGCAGGTCTCCTTGATGAAGATTTTCTGGCACTTGACTGTGTCATAACCCTTGGGGACAGCAAGCCTGCCATGGAGACAAGAGCAAGGTTTGTTAGAAGGGAAAGGATGCCCAGCTTCCCCAGGGCCAGCTCTGTGCTGGAAGCAGTCCACACTCCAGCTGTCTAGAATGCTCCTCACCAACTTAAGGTCACCTTTTAGCTGGCAAGCCCACAGTGCTGCCTTTGGGAAGCTGGACCTGAACAAATAAAACCTGGCTATGAACACATAGACTATCCTACATACACAGAAGGACAGCTGGAAGCTCTGACAGGCCCAGAGGTAGGTGGCTGCTCTGGAGCCAAGCAGCTTGTTCCACCCTGACTCTTCTTGCCCTATCTGCTCTGGAAGTGGCCAGCAGTGCTGCTACTTAAATGTGGATAGGGGATGATTGTCCCAACCCTGGCACAGAGGCTGGTTAGAATAGGAGCTGACTCAGCCAGCAGAAATAATCACTCCAGGCCAGGGTCATGGGGCCCAGGAAAAAGCTGATGGAAAGTAGAGGCCATCTCCCCAGGAAAATCCACCCATACATTCAAGGGTGCAAACAATTTCAAGGACCATTGCCCTCTTGGAATGCATTCATAGCCCCAGATTTAAATTTCTGCTCCCCAAAGTGTACATAGAAGCAGCCTATCCCCATGGTCTTTGTTATAATGATTTCTCCAAAAAGGTGACCCTTGACTTATTTTAACAAAAAAGGACATTTCAGTCCTCTTTCCAAAAGATAATCTGGGAACCAAATTGAGAACTAGAAAGAGAATTTCCCAGGGCACCAGGGGTAGGGGCATTTAGCACTGGGAATGTGAGGGCAGCCTGGGCCTGGAACTCTGCTCTCAGCTTGACTGGCACTGGGCAGCTCAAGATCTGGACAGCAGCCCCTAGAGAGTGCAATGGGTCAAAAAATCCTTCCAGAGAAAATTTAATCAAAATCTATATTTTGCCAAGACCAAAAAATATCATAAGAGAAACTTGGTAGGCTATGAGGCAATTACAGGGGAAAGGAGTTGTTTCTGAATAGGAGGGAGAAATGTGCACATTTCCTCCATGTGGAACAGTGCCAAATGGGATAGGCAACATGGAAGGAAAGAGGGAAGGGCACTTTGAGCCCCAACCGAGTGTCAGAGGTCCCAGGCTCAGGGGATACAGAAGTGACATAAAGAAGCATTAAATATTTATTGAGTTAAAGAATGTATATGCAGATTATGATTAGCACACATAATGTAGGGGGGTCACAGGGAAGGCAGTAGAGCAGAGAGAAGACAAGTAGTGACTCTATAGCATCTTACTATGCTGATGGACAGTAACTGTAATGGGGTATATGGTGGGGACTTGATGATGGGAAAAATCTAGTAACCACTATGTTGTTCATGTAATTGTATATCAATTTAATTGATAATTTAAAAAATCATCACACACACAAAAAAAGAACGTATATGCAGAATCTCATTTAATTCTCATATCCACCTGATTATCCCTATTTCCAGTGAGTAAGCTGAGACTCAGAGAGATTAAGAAATGTATCCAGGGTCACACAGCTGGTATACAAGGAAATGGAGTTTGAGACTCAGTTACTCTAACTCCAGCCTCGAGGCTCTTCCCACTTCACTCTTTTCTACACTAGGCCCATGGGAGCTCTAGAAGAGGGTCACATTGATGTCGCAGTGACGATGCAGCCCAGACCAGGGGCAGGGTGCTGAGTCTGGTGACAGGGCTGATTTGGCCACTTTGGAGATGCACTCTGATGTCAGAGAGGGATGGCTCACAAGCCCTTATCTGGTCCATTACAATCACACTCCAGAGTCACATTGACACTTAACACAAAGACAATGTCAAATTTCTGAATCCACAAAAATCAAAGTTCAGCTGTAATATCTAGTAATCCAACTAAGGCAATACCTGGGAACTTGCTTCAGGGAGCCAGCCAGTCTCCTGATATGATATCCCTCTTGTTCCATTAAGCACTTAGCACGTGTTTGGAACTTTCCTGGCACTTAAACTTCAACAGCACTTGGGTGTTCTGATTTAAGCCAAGGAGTCATTCCTTTCCTCACTGGTGATGCCATAGACTCTCTAAGCACTTGTTAAAATTCAGATACCTTAGCCCCCTATTGATTCTGATTCAGCAGATTCTGGGGTCGGGATGGCCAGGAATCTGTATGTCATTGTTTCTCAGATGAGTCCATGATCAGGCAAGTTTGGTCAACATACTTCATTTATGCTAGTGCTTCTGTCATCAAAGCCACATCTGTTCTTGCAAAACACTATAGGCCAGGGCTGAGAAGAAGATATCAGATGGATTGGCGGTGCTTGGGGTAGGGGAGTGAGTGGCTAGTATGGACATAGCTGCTAATGAAACAGGAAAGTCAGGGCCACACTGTGGGAACTCTCTGTTCTAGGCCATGTACTAGACCTTTGGTATCCACAGCAACCCAGCAGATAACATCTACACAGGTTTGGGGCTGACATGTTACACTTGAGCAGTGAAGCAACATAGAGTTTAGAGTACAAGGTACAGTACAGATCACCCTTTTTTTTCCCCTTGCCCACCCTACAGATCACCCTTCAAACTTCACATCCACTCCCTCTGTTGTGCACAGAGCCACCCCTGTTCTTACAAATCACCACAGGCCAAGGGGGAACTGAGAACTGGGTAACTTCTAGATTAGCTTCAGACAATGGAGTACCCTTTCCTGTCTTCAGTAACCTATCTGAATATATGTATTTAGTAATAAAGGTATTTATCAAGTTTCAAAAGCAAGAGGATTCAGACTGAGGTAGAGGCAACCCAAATGTCCATCAACAGATGAAGGGACAAGGAAAATATGGTCTATGCATACAATGGAACATTACTCAACCTTAAAGACAAGGAAATTCTGAGACATGCTACAACATGTATGATCCTTGAGGGCATTATACTAAAAAAAGGCAGTCACAAAAGAATAAATATGGTACAATTCCACTTATATGTGGTACCAAGAGTTGTCAGATTCATAAAGTAGAATGGTGGTTGCCAGGGGCTAGAGGAAGAGGGAATGGGGAGTTAGTGTTCAATGTGCACAGTTTCAGTTTGGGAAGATGAGAAAGTTATGAGGATGGCTGCCCAGAAATATGAATGTACTTATGCCACTGAATTTTACACTTAAAAATTCTCAAAATGGAAAATTCCATTATGTATATTTTCCCACTATAAAAAAACAAGAAAGGAGAGGGGCGGAAGATGGCGGCGTGAGTAGAGCAGCGGAAATCTCCTCCCAAAACAACATATATCTATGAAAATATAACAAAGACAACCCTTCCTAGAATAAAGATCAGAGGACACAGGACAATATCCAGACCACATCCACACCTGAGAGAACCCAGCGCCTCCCGAAGGGGGTAAGATACAAGCCCCGGCCCCGCGGGAGCCGAGCGCCCCTCCCCCCAGCTCCCGGCGGGAGAAGAGCAGGCAGAGCGGGAGGGAGACGGAGCCCAGGGCTGCCGAACACCCAGCCCCAGCCATCCGGGCCAGAGTGCAGGGCCCCCGATCCTGGGAAAACAGGGCAGCAAGAACAGTGAGCAGGCACTGGAGGCTGGGCGACAGAGGACATAAGAAAAGCGCGCGACCATTTTTTTTTTTTTTGCTTTTTTGCTGCTTTGTTTTGGCGAGCGCTTTTTGGAAGTCTTAAACGGACAGGGACCCCAATACTAGGGAAACAGGGCAGAAAGACCGGTGAGCAGAGGCCTGAGGCTGGCACCGGAGAATAAAGAAAAACGAAAGACCACCTTTTTTTTTAATTAAAAAAAATTTTTTTTTCTTGTTTTTTTTTTGGTCGTTGTTTTGTTTTGGCGGGTGCTTTTTGGAAGTCTTAAAGGGGCAGGGCGGGTCACTTAATCCAGAGGTAGGGAATCCGGGATCTCTGGGCACCCTAACCCCTGGGCTGCAGGGAGCAGGGAGGCCCCTTACGGAGATAAATAGCCTCCCAGCAGCTCCTGCTCCAACGCGACTCCACCATTTTGGAGTAGCTGCCCGAGCCAGGCCACGCCCACAGCAACAGCGGAGATTAACTCCATAGCAGCAGGGCAGGAAGCAGAAACCCTGTCTGCGCGCAGCTGCGCAGCACAAGCCACTAGAGGCCGCTGTTCTCCCAGGAGAGGAGGGCTACAAACCAACAAGAAAGGAAGACCTTCCAGCCGTCACTCGTCCCAGTTCTGCAGACTATTCCTATCACCATGAAAAGGCAAAGCTACAGGCAGACAAAGATCACAGAGACAACACCAGAGAAGGAGACAGACCTAACCAGTCTTCGTGACAAAGAATTCAAAATAAGAATCATAAACATGCTGACAGAGATGCAGAGAAATACGCAAGAAAAATGGGATGAAGTCCGGAAAGAGATCACAGATGCCAGAAAGGAGATCGCAGAAATGAAACAAACTCTGGAAGGGTTTATAAGCAGAATGGATAGAATGCAAGAGGCCATTGATGGAATTGAAATCAGAGAACAGGAACGCATAGAAGCTGACATAGAGAGAGACAAAAGGATCTCCAGGAATGAAACAATATTAAGAGAACTGTGTGACCAATCTAAAAGGAACAATATCCGTATTATAGGGGTCCCAGAAGAAGAAGAGAGAGGAAAAGAGATGGAAAGTATCTTAGAAGAAATAATTGCTGAAAACTTCCCCACACTGGGGGAGGAAGTAATCGAACAGACCACGGAAATACACAGAACCCCCAACAGAAAGGATCCAAGAAGGGCAACACCAAGACACATAATAATTAAAATGGCAAAGATCAAGGACAAGGAAAGAGTGTTAAAGGCAGCTAGAGAGAAAAAGGTCACCTATAAAGGAAAACCCATCAGGCTAACGTCAGATTTCTCAACAGAAACCCTACAGGCCAGAAGAGAATGGCATGATATATTTAATACAATGAAACAGAAGGGCCTTGAACCAAGGATACTGTATCCAGCACGACTATCATTCAAATATGACGGTGGGATTAAACAATTCCCAGACAAACAAAAGCTGAGGGAATTTGCTTTCCACAAACCACCTCTACAGAACATCTTACAGGGACTGCTCTAGATGGGAGCACTCCTAGAAGGAGCACAGCACAAAACACCCAACATATGAAGAATCGAGGAGGAGGAACAAGAAGGGAGAGAAGAAAAGAATCTCCAGACAGTGTATATAACAGCTCAATAAGCGAGCTAAGTTAGGCAGTAAGATACTAAAGAGGCTAACCTTGAACCTTTGGTAACCACGAATTTAAAGCCTGCAATGGCAATAAGTACATATCTTTCAATAGTCACCCTAAATGTTAATGGGTTGAATGCACCAATCAAAAGACACAGAATAACAGAATGGATAAAAAAGCAAGACCCATCTATATGCTGCTTACAAGAAACTCACCTCAAACCCAAAGACATGTACAGACTAAAAGTCAAGGGATGGAAAAACATATTTCAAGCAAACAACAGTGAGAAGAAAGCAGGGGTTGCAGTACTAATATCAGACAAAATAGACTTCAAAACAAAGAAAGTAACAAGAGATAAAGAAGGACACTACATAATGATAAAGGGCTCAGTCAAACAAGAGGATATTACCATTCTAAATATATATGCACCCAACACAGGAGGACCAGCATATGTGAAACAAATACTAACAGAACTAAAGGGGGATATAGACTGCAATGCATTCATTCTAGGAGACTTCAACACACCACTCACCCCAAAGGATAGATCCACTGGGCAGAAAATAAGTAAGGACACGGAAGCACTGAACAACACAGTAGAGCAGATGGACCTAATAGACATCTATAGAACTCTACATCCAAAAGCAGCGGGATATACATTCTTCTCAAGTGCACATGGAACATTCTCCAGAATAGACCACATACTAGGCCACAAAAAGAGCCTCAGAAAATTCCAAAAGTTTGAAATCCTACCAACCAACTTTTCAGACCACAAAGGCATAAAACTAGAAATAAACTGTACAAAGAAAGCAAAGAGGCTCACAAACACATGGAGGCTTAACAACACGCTCCTAAATAATCAATGGATCAATGACCAAATCAAAATGGAGATCCAGCAATATATGGAAACAAATGACAACAACAACACTAAGCCCCAACTTCTGTGGGACACAGCAAAAGCAGTCTTAAGAGGAAAGTATATAGCAATCCAAGCATATTTTAAAAAGGAACAGCAATCACAAATGAATGGTCTAATGTCACAATTATCGAAATTGGAAAAAGAAGAACAGATGAGGCCTAAGGTCAGCAGAAGGAGGGACATAATAAAGATCAGAGAAGAAATAAATAAAATTGAGAAGAATAAAACAATAGCAAAAATCAATGAAACCAAGAGCTGGTTCTTCGAGAAAATAAACAAAATCGATAAGCCTCTAGCCAGACTTATTAAGAAGAAAAGAGAGTCAACACAAATCAACAGTATCAGAAACGAGAAAGGAAAAATCACGACGGACCCCACGGAAATGCAAAGAATTATTGGAGAATACTATGAAAACCTATATGCTAACAAGCTGGGAAACCTAGGAGAAATGGACAACTTCCTAGAAAAATATAACCTTCCAAGATTGACCCAGGAAGAAACAGAAAATCTAAACAGACCAATTACCAGCAACGAAATTGAAGAGGTAATCAAAAAACTACCAAAGAACAAAACCCCCGGGCCAGATGGATTTACCTCGGAATTTTATCAGACATACAGGGAAGACATAATACCCATTCTCCTTAGAGTTTTCCAAAAAATAGAGGAGGAGGGGATACTCCCAAACTCATTCTATGAAGCTAACATCACCCTAATACCAAAACGAGGCAAAGACCCCACCAAAAAAGAAAACTACAGACCAATATCCCTGATGAACGTAGATGCAAAAATACTCAACAAAATATTAGGAAACCGAATTCAAAAATACATCAAAAGGATCATACACCATGTCCAAGTGGGATTCATTCCAGGGATGCAAGGATGGTACAACATTCGAAAGTCCATCAACATCATCCACCACATCAACAAAAAGAAAGACAAAAACCACATGATCATCTCCATAGATGCTGAAAAAGCATTTGACAAAGTTCAACATCCATTCATGTTAAAAACTCTCAGCAAAATGGGAATAGAGGGCAAGTACCTCAACATAATAAAGGCCATCTATGATAAACCCACAGCCAACATTATATTGAACAGCGAGAAGCTGAAAGCATTTCCGCTGAGATCGGGAACTAGACAGGGATGCCCACTCTCTCCACTGTTATTTAACATAGTACTGGAGGTCCTAGCTACGGCAATCAGACAAAATAAAGAAATACAAGGAATCCAGATTGGTAAAGAAGAAGTTAAACTGTCACTATTTGCAGATGACATGATACTGTACATAAAAAACCCTAAAGACTCCACCCCAAAACTACTAGAACTGATATCGGAATACAGCAAAGTTGCAGGATACAAAATCAACACACAGAAATCTGTGGCTTTCCTATACACCAACAATGAACCAACAGAAAGAGAAATCAGGAAAACAACTCCATTCACAATTGCATCAAAAAAAATAAAATACCTAGGAATAAACCTAACCAAAGAAGTGAAAGACTTATACTCTGAAAACTACAAATCACTCTTAAGAGAAATTAAAGGGGACACTAACAGATGGAAACTCATCCCATGCTCGTGGCTAGGAAGAATTAATATCATCAAAATGGCCATCCTGCCCAAAGCAATATACAGATTTGATGCAATCCCTATGAAACTACCAGCAACATTCTTCAATGAACTGGAACAAATAATTCAAAAATTCATATGGAAACACCAAAGACCCCGAATAGCCAAAGCAATCCTGAGAAAGAAGAATAAAGTAGGGGGGATCTCACTCCCCAACTTCAAGCTCTACTATAAAGCCATAGTAATCAAGACAATTTGGTACTGGCACAAGAGCAGAGCCACAGACCAATGGAACAGACTAGAGAATCCAGACATTAACCCAGACATATATGGTCAATTAATATTTGATAAAGGAGCCATGGACATACAATGGCAAAATGACAGTCTCTTCAACAGGTGGTGCTGGCAAAACTGGACAGCTACATGTAGGAGAATGAAACTGGACCATTGTCTAACCCCATATACAAAAGTAAACTCAAAATGGATCAAAGACCTGAATGTAAGCCATGAAACCATTAAACTCTTGGAAGAAAACATAGGCACAAACCTCTTAGACATAAACATGAGTGACCTCTTCTTGAACATATCTCCCCGGGCAAGGAAAACAACAGCAAAAATGAGTAAGTGGGACTATATTAAGCTGAAAAGCTTCTGTACAGCAAAAGACACCATCAATAGAACAAGAAGGATCCCTACAGTATGGGAGAATATATTTGAAAATGACACATCCGATAAAGGCTTGACGTCCAGAATATATAAGGAGCTCTCACGCCTCAACAAACAAAAAACAAATAACCCAATTAAAAAATGGGCAGAGGAACTGAACAGACAGTTCTCCAAAAAAGAAATACAGATGGCCAACAGACACATGAAAAGATGCTCCACATCGCTAATTATCAGAGAAATGCAAATTAAAACTACAATGAGGTATCACCTCACACCAGTAAGGATGGCTGCCATCCAAAAGACAAACAACAACAAATGTTGGCAAGGCTGTGGAGAAAGGGGAACCCTCCTACACTGCTGGTGGGAATGTAAGTTAGTTCAACCATTGTGGAAAGCAGTATGGAGGTACATCAAAATGCTCAAAACAGACTTACCATTTGACCCAGGAATTCCACTCCTAGGAATTTACCCTAAGAACGCAGCAATCAAGTTTGAGAAAGACAGATGCACCCCTATGTTTATTGCAGCTCTATTTACAATAGCCAAGAATTGGAAGCAACCTAAATGTCCATCAATAGATGAATGGATAAAGAAGATGTGGTACATATACACAATAGAATACTACTCAGCCATAAGAAAAGGGCAAATCCAATCATTTGCAGCAACATGGATGGAGCTGGAGGGTATTATGCTCAGTGAAACAAGCCAAGCGGAGAAAGAGAAATACCAAAAGATTTCACTTATCTGTGGAATATAAGAACAAAGGAAAAACTGAAGGAACAAAACAGCAGCAGAATCACAGAACTCAAGAATGGACTAACAGGTACCAAAGGGAAAGGGACTGGGGAGGATGGGTGGGTAGGGAGGGATAAGGGGGGGAGAAGTAGGGGGGTATTAAGATTAACGTGCATGGGGGGGTAGGAGAAAAGGGAGGGCTGTACAACACAGAGAAGGCAAGTAGTGATTCTACAACATTTTGCTATGCTGATCGACAGTGACTGTAAAGGGGTTTATAGGGGAGAGCCTAGTAAACATAATATTCGTCATGTAAGTGTAGATTAGTGATAGAAAAAAAAAAAAAGGGCAGTTCCTGTGTGGTAACCTCCAACGAGTTCTACACAAGGGTATAAAGGGCATATAAAAGTGTAGGCAAAGGGTCTGTTTGTGTTTATACAGAGGATCAAAGCCTAATTGGGCTACCCCGAAAATGAACTAAGATACGATATGAAAGAGAACTTCCAACATCAGCACTCTCTGGAAGACTCATGCCAGAAGATGATCATCAAAAAACCGCAACAAAGATCCACGCACTGCTACAGCTGTAGATGCACTCATCCCACCAGTTCCTGGACTTGCCATGGGAATGAGGAAGGAGATATCTAAGCTGGCCTGTGCATACAGTAAAACAACAAAATTGGACGGGATCTATACTGTTGGAACTCAACCAAGAATTTGGAGAAGTGCAAATTGTATCACTCCAAAGTCTTACAACTACAAACTATTTACTGTTAAAAGAACATATGGCATGTGAACAGTCCCCAGGAATGGGTTGTTTTAATTTGTCTGATTTCTCTCATACTGTTCAAGTTCAGTTGGACAATATCCACCATATCATAGATAAGTTTTCACAAATGCCTAAGGTGCCTAACTGGTTTTCTTGGTTTCACTGCAGACGGCTGGTAATTACAGATATGCTTTGGTTATGTAACTATACTCCTATTATGTTAATGTGTGTGTGCAATTTAAGTAGTAGCTTAAAACCTGTACATGCTGAAGTTACTCTACAAGAAGATATATCAAAGAAATAATCAATCTTCCCATGTTTTCTTCCGCCTGCTACTTCTATAGCTTTTCTTCTTCCTTCCTAATTACAACCCTTAAATAGAATTCGTGCCTCATATCAAATTTACCGAGTATCATAATTCTTCCAAGTGGTAAAGATACCTCAAGACAAATGCTGGGCATAGAAGCCACAGGGCATAAATATGCAAAGAAGTAAAAAGCTAACTTTTTCAAACAATAAGGCTTCTCTCTCTCTTACCAACTTCACATTTCCCTGTATGGCCCCGGAAGATGACTGGTTAGCCAGAGACGGGTAAGATTCCTCAAGGGAGGAACAACCTAAGACAGGCACAGTCGCAGGGGGGCCATCAGGTGAGAAATTGGGGATCAACAGAGGTGAGGCTTAGAACCTCACCCCCCCGTTCTGAGAGAAATCTTCTGCATACATGGATGTTTTATTGCCCTTGTCTAGCTTGGATTAACACATAGTCTACAGGCACACACCTGATCATCTACATGTGCTCTCTTACAACACTAAACTATGTTTTCTACCTTTATCTTGTATCTACCTACCACTTCAGCATTTTATTAAAAATAATAATAATAAAGAGAGAAATGTGGTATCCACATATAAATCAAGTATAAAAACCAAATGAGTATTCATATTTGAACTGACTGTTTAGAGTTCATAATGCATGAGCAAAACCGAAAGTTTCTGTGATGACTGCCCTTGTACTGTTCACTATGTAACTTATTCATTATGTAAGAATTTGTTCTACATGTAAAAACTTGTTTGTTATGCCTCAGAAGATTGGAGACTGACAAAAATTAGGATTGGGATGGATTAATGATTGTGCATTGAGCATTGACTCTCCTATACAGAATTTTATTGTCATTAACAACCATTTGATCAATAAATATGAGAGATGCCCTCACAAAAAAAAAAAAAAAAAAAAAGACAAGAAAGAAATAGGGTGAAAAATGAAATCCCCTTCAGGTAAGGATCCTGCAAGGAAGAGCTCATCAGAGAGCATCCCCAGGGCAGCGGCATCCCGGCTCTGGGCCCTGCTGGCTCCAGACTTACGTGCTGCAGCAGGTAATTCCATCTTGGCCACACTCACACTCCTGGCAGTTCTCAGTCTTCCACCGTGAGTTCAGAGGGTGTGTGACTCCATTAGGATCCTGGCACTCTGAAAGAATACATGTGGCTTGGTTAGTAGAGTCCCCACCTCGTGCAACCAGAACAAGGCTTGTAGGACACTGGGGCCGGGCCCTGCCAGCTGTACCCCTACCCACGAGGGAGAATCTTATCGACTGTAAAGGCGCCTAAGAAAGTGCTTCTGTGTTCACCCACAGATAATTCCAGTACTGTCCATTCACACCGCTGATATGTGTTCTTAGGGCAAGCTTAAGTCCATCCAGATTTTTTTTTCAGAACTGACATGTCAAGAAAAATTAAGGCTCTCCTCTTTAATCAGATAGCCATTATGAGCCTGTGGGTAGTTGAGGCCAAGTGTTTTGCTGCTGGGTTATCTCTGGACAAATGCCTCATTTCTCCACTTCCCTTTGCTTTGCTTCCCAACCCCAAATGCACATGTGCAATATCTTGGATATTTTTTTAAAAAACCTATTGTCTGATTTCAAACACAGAACAATTAAATCAGAATCTCTGAACATAGGGCCCAGGCTGCCGTATTTTGAGAAATCTCCCCAGTTTATTTAAATGTCAACCAAGGGTGGAACCGCCCACTGTAGATCCTCGGTGGTCCGGTGGTCCGGAGTGTGCTTGAGGGAGTGAGGGACTGGCAACATCAGCACCGCCTGAGGCTGTGCTTGTTAGACTTGCAGACTTGCACACTCCTTCCTGGCTTCCAGAATCAGAGCCTATCTTTAAACATGATTCCCAGAGGACTTGTATGCACATTAAACTGGGGAAGTACTGCTTTGGAATAATCAATGGTTTTCAATCCTGGGTGCATGAAGGAGTCAATGAAGCTTTAAAATGTGCAGCTCCTACCCCAGATACCGTGGTTTACCTGGTCTTGGATGGAGCCTGAGCATCAGGAAGTTTCAAAAACCCTCCAGGAAGTTCCCCTACAGCTAGAGTCAAGAACTACTCTCTTATATAAATAGCAAATTGAAGTTCCTCATATTACTCCATTTCCGTATCTGCCTTAATCCTCCTTCTCATGTAAATTCAAAGGCCTTCATCTGCCAACAGGTTACATCTGCCAGATTGCAAAAACATAATAAACAATGAAAAGCCAGGACTTACCATTAGATATATCACCTAGAGTGTTCTCTCTAGGGACAACATAGCACTGGGCGTTGCATAAAGTCACAAAGGTGGTCAAAACCACAAGGCTTCTCAGAAGGGCACTCTGTAATAGAAAGGGGTGGGGAGGACAATGAATGAATTCAGATGGTAATCACTGACTGAGTGTCCTGCACAAGGATCCCTGCTGGGCTCTGGCAGGTGGTTTAAAGAGGATCTTCTACCCTCAGGTGATCTAGCAAAAGAACAAGACCTATACATGTTACTAAAATACACTGGAGAAAGAGCTAAATAGAAGTCAAAAGTCAAAAGGTAATAATGAGAGTGTGCAGATTTAGTACAGAGGGCCTCCAGGAAACCCTGGTGGATTACTGATTTTTAGCTGCTTTGCAGAGTATGCATAATTTAAAGGATAGAAATGAGGGAGTGGAAGAGAGTTTCAGGAAGATAATAAAACACTGGTAAAGGAACAGAAACAGAAAATGCAGTAAGAGATGGAGCTTAGTTGGAGTTCGTAGACCATGAGGCTAAGAACTCCATTTCCAGATGATAAGGCCATCATTGATGGCCGCATGCACATTTCAGTTCATCTAGGCTGATACTGGATCTGCAGGACAAGGAAAAGTATCAAGTTTCTCTTGTCATCACTGTGAGATGGGCAAGCTTAAATGAATAAACTCCAACGTGGGAGTTTCCAGGAACCTTTTAAAAAGGAAGATGGGGTGAGGGTGATTGTTCTGTAAGATGTCTAAAATTAATTATGGACTGATGCTACTTGAAGCAGTGCATTACTGATATAAAAACAGACAAGTCAGGGAATAGAATAGAAAACCCAGAAAGTGTATTTGTAAATATATATAAAAGTTTGTTATAAAATCAACTTAGCCTTTGAAGTCTGTAGAGAAGGATTAGTCAAAAGTACTAGAACAAGTGGTGGGCTATTTGGGGAGGAAACAAAGTTAATTTCCTACTTCAGTTCCCACAGTGAAATAATTTCTAAAAGGATTTGAGGGTTAATTTTTTATAGTAAGATCATAAACTAATCACAGAAAGTACAAATAAACATCTATCTTATTCTAAGCATAAAAGAAAAAGAGAAGAAATAGGTTTGAATATGTAAAAGTCCTAAGTCCATAAACAAAACTAAAAAGCAATTACCAAATTTGGAGAACAATATCATTATATGAAGAGTTTCTATCATTGATGGGAAAAAGAAAAACATCCTAGTAGAAAAATGGCATTTCACACACAGAAGACACAGACCCAAACAGAAATGAGAAACAAACACATGAGAAAGTTCAGCTTACACAAGAAATATAAATTTGTAGCCAAAATAGAGCCATAATGGGATGACAAGAATAATTATTTAATTTCTAATACCCACAGGGAAATAGAGACATATATAGAAGTAAAATTAAAGTGCACAAGGACGTTTGATCTTGGAACAGTTTCTAAGGAGAGCAACTTGATAGTTATCTCCAAATTCTTCAAACTGACTATAACATTAAACTTCACCTTTTCACTTGTAAGACTTGATCCTGAGAAGAATGGTGCAGAGAAGGAGATAGACTTCTCCTCAAGGATGTTCACTGCAATATGAAAACGGAAATAGCCAAAACGCCCAAGAACAGGGCTGGTTGAGAATGTGGTGATTCAGAAAAAGAACAAAAAAACTTGATAAACTGAGGAGAGAAGAGAACATGAAATGACATGAGCAAGTGATCATTATTTGTCATTAAGTGAAATAATGCAGGTTACAAAACAGTCTGGGTGTGGTGATTCCTATGGTATAAAAAGGTACATGCAGAAGGAGATACTCAGAAAGACTGAAGGTTTGGTAACAAATTTACAAGTCATTTTTGAACTGTGGGATTATGACAGCTTTCCTCTTTGGGTTTTTCCTCTTATTTTCTGAATTGTCTACAATGAAATGCATTGGTTTTAGAACCTAAAGAAATAAATCAGTTCTTACAAGAAACCCTCAGTACATTTCACACACACCAGAACCTGAGATTGCCCTGCTCTCTGTGTTTCCTTCTTTTGCATAATCTTCAGCTTAAGGTCACAGTGAAAAATCTGAATTTTTTCCAAGAAAGAAAGGAAGAAAGGAAGGAAGGAAGGGCAAGCAAGCAAGCCTTATTGATAGTTTCTGTTCCCTTCATCCAGAAAGAGGGCCCTTGGTGGTGATCACAGTTATCTTGGAGGTCTTGTTTCATCAAGTCTGATGAACAGAGGAGTCAATGGACCAGGGTAGGTGAGAGGCACCGAACATCCAGACCCCCTGCAGCTCTGAGCAGAGGCACCCACTGAATGACTGTGGGATAGAGTCCTAACATGGTGGGGAGAGTGGAGCAAATTATTTAGTTTTGAGACAGCCAGTTGACAATACCCCAAATAGCCTGCTCCTGGCTCTCTCTCCTCCCCTTGGGTCCCCCCACTTGAGTGGGCATCAGAATGATCTTTTATCTGGTTTGCTAATAAGGAAACTGTCCCAAACTCATTGACAAGGATGGGGCCAGGGCCTTTGCATCTCACCAAGTCCCCCAGATGAGAAGCACAAGAATGATCAAAAACAGTGCAGCTTTAATGTGCATATAAATACCTGGGAAATCTTGTTAAATAAAATGCAGATTTTGCTTGATGGGACTTAAGAGTCCGCCTTTCTAGCAAGCTCCCAGGTAATGCTAGGGCTGCCAGTCAGAGTACCACCCTTGAATAGAGAGGCTCTAAATCCCCTTCCTGTCTCCATATTCTATTCTTCCACCTCCCTCCCTCCCTTCTTTGCTTCTTTTCCTACATTCAGTATACAGGACCCCCTGATAGGTGCAGGCGCAGGAAAGAGTGCAGTCATGAGGCAGACATTTGTTAGGTTTTCTAGACAATGTGGCTTCATGCCCCACCTTGGGGTGAAGCAGGCTGTCAGTGTCCCTAGAAAGTGTGACCCTTTAGGTGGGTCTTGTTCCCTGAAGGGTCTTGCCTGTGTAATCAAGAGTCAGGCTTCTTCAAGGGTCTTAAGAAGTGCAGGGGCATTGCTAGGCCTGCAGCTTACAAAGTACACTCAGAGGCTGGAGGAGGGAGGATACTACCCCACTGCTTTTCTACCATTCCCAGCTCTTTCCCAAGACCACTTCTGAGAACTGGCCTGAGGGAGGCCCAGGGTCCTTTCCCAAGCTTTCCAACCTCAGTCTATTCCTGTCTATTGGCCACTTCCTTCCTCTTCTCCTTTGCCCACCGACAGGAGCCCAGCTCATTCCCTTTTACTGCTTTAGCAAGGGACATTTTTTTTAAAAGATCAAATTTGAATTAAAGACAGAAAGGAGGCCTAGATTTGTAGATTTTCATGCAAAATTCTTTCTTAATACAACATGATACAGTGAAAAGGTTCCCAAGCTTTGCTGAATATTACAATCACCTGGGCAGCTTTTCAAACCCCCCCCTGATTCTCAGGCCTGACTGCAGACCAGTTAAATCAAAGTATCTGGGGTAGGAGTGAGGTAGTAGTAGTTTTCAAAGATCTCAGGTGATTCCACTGTACAGCCAAGTTTGGGAGCTACTGGCCTAATGATAAGGAAAAATTCTGAAATGTCTTAAATTAAGTGACATAAGGTCTGGAGAACAAGGGAAAGAGACAAGTGGTCATCAGTCAATGGCCTCAAGCCATAGCTAAACAGAAACTCCATGTTCTTGGATGAACTCATTTCAACAATCATCTAGAAGGTCACCGAAACCACGGCACCCCCTTTCATGTGACTAGTGTCTGACCATCATCAGCAACCAATCCACAAGCCTTTTCTATGGACTAACCACCTATCCTCAGATTGTCTCCCTGTCTTGCCAATGGGTTTCAGTCCTGGACAAGTTCACTATGAATTCAATGAGACCAAGGAATGACAATGGAACGTTCTTGGAGTGAAAGGGTTTATACCCAACTTTGTTCCCATGGTGGCAGGTCAATCACTAGAATCCTGTCCACTCAAAGCAAGTCTGCACACAGCAAGCCAGTCTCTGCCTCTGGGTCTCCCTACCCCTGGGCCTCTCTACCCCCGCAGCCATCTCAGTCTCTATCCTCGGCACTGCCTCCACTCCAGTCTCTGTCTCCTGCAGCCGTGCAGCTGTGCGGCCATGCCACCATGTCACCCAGAGCACTAGGCGGAACTCTTTATATAGAGTCAATAGCAATGTATTGCCCACATGTGTGTAATGAGTAAGCTGACCAGGGCCAGGCAAGAATCCTGGCCATAAGAAGCTTCACTCTATCCACACCACCACTTTGAGTTAACCCACCTTCCTTATCTGTAGCCAATGTGAATTTGAAAAACTTTTTTGCCTTAAGACCCCTTGTAAATTTGCCCTGTTTCTTGAGTGGGCAGACAAGTTGTTCTGTAACTGGCCTTGCTGCTGGTGAAGCAGAGACTGCCTGTCCCAGGACTCAGTGCCTAACTGGCTGCATCTGTAAGGACTCAATAGACCCTTTTATTTCAGAGATCCCTCAGTCTCTAGAATTTTTTATTTGTCACTAGAGAGAGGGACGCCTGGGTTCCACTCTCAGTTCTCCCACAGGCTCCTGTTAAGGCCCCTGGGGCAGCTTCTTCCCCTCCCCAGACTCAGTTTTCTTATCTGTAAAATGATACGGTGCAGTAGCTCTGAAATTACATTTGATTTCATAAAACACTCAATCAGGTCCCAAGAATTAGACACACATGAACCTAATTGAATCCAAAAATCACTAGAAGAAATAGCTTTCATCTTGCCAATTAGAAATAGTGCTAAATTCATTAAGATTTTCCCAAGCCCCCAGACTCCATTATGCACTCAACACACTGAATTGCAAGTAATCTATACTAGATTCATAATGAGGTCACATTTACCATTAAACAGTAGCCAACAGAAACACATCACATCATATTAATATAAGGACACATCCTCTTTTTCTTTTCTGGCCTTTATGTATGAAACCAGTTACCTACCATTGTGTTGAGCAGGAGTCCTTGCAGGCATGTGCAACAGGGAAAGTAACACCAAATTTATATAGGAGTGAGGAACCACATTTCTGATATCATTAGGAAAGAACATTCCAAGGTCATATTCAATGTTGACAGAAGGTTTACTATTAACAGGAAACTGTGGTATCAGGTGAGTTATTCACGTGGTCTCCCTTTGTGTGTGTCTGTGTCCTAACCTGTTTTATGAAGACACCAGTCATGTTGGATTAGGATCCACCCTAATGCTCTCTGCTTATCTTAATTACCTCTTTAAAGGCCCAATCTCCAATATAGTCCCATTCCGATATACTGGGCCTTAGAAATTCAATATATGATTTTAGGGGAACACAATTCAACCCATACATCGTTTTATCTCCAAATGTCCCCTGCTTTGCTCACTGCAGTGCCTAAAATTCCACCCTGGGTTCCCCTCTACCCAACAGAGGAAAGCTCATACCTCTTAAGTGGTTGACTCACAGAAACTCTTTAGAGCTGGCCACGGTGATCCTTTCTAGTGCCACCCTTCATCACCCCTACAGTCAGTCTTAACCACCCAGCACCACGTGGAGTAGCTCTCCTACTCCTTGAAGGGCTGCCTCTACACTCAGCAGGGACTTCATGGGCTCCTGCACACTTCTTCTCTCCCCTGCATACTTCTTCTCTCCCCTGCATATGTTTAAACCATGCAGACCGTAAGTCCCCGGAAGTCAGGGGCACATTTGTCATGGTTTGGGGCCTCTCGGTGTCTTTTGAAACACCAAATTTAAAGAATTTCCCATGGTGGGAGTCCCGTCACACCCAGGTAGCAGGTAAGATTTGCCATCTAGCATCCATGTCCCAGGCACATGACCTCAGTTCCAGTCAGACACACTGAGCAGGACTCCTTTAGAGAGGATGCACAGAGACTGCTATGAAGCAGAGTCCTGCTAGGAATGATGGTGGTGGAGGATGCAGCTCCCAGGGCACGGGTTTCTGCAGCCTGTGCGCAGGGGCAGTGGCAGGAGGGGCAGTGACCGAGACCAGTGGCAGTGGTGCTCTTTTTGTGTTCATATCTCATTCCCATTGTTAAGCCTCATTCCCATTTTGTAAAGAATTGTTTTACTTTGAAATAATTTGATTCATAAGAAGTTGGAAAAATAGTACAGCAAGTTGCTATGTACCAGTCACCCAGCTTCCCCCTTAATATCTTAAAGAATATCTTAAATAACCATAGCACATTTTCAAAACCAAGAAATTGACATTGGTACAACAGTACAATGTGACAACTAAACTCTAGACTTTATTCTGATTTCATAAGCTTTCATATGTGCTTTTTGGTGTGTCCAGTTCCCATTTAACACCATTCCTCTTGGTTTCCTGGGCCTTTTCCACCCACGTTACTTTTGAAGCAGGGCTGGGTAAGTGGAGGCTCTATGGTGCAAATATGCAAATAGGGGGTGAGAGTTATTACAAGGCTGTTTGTGGATACCTTTGTATTCACTAGAGACTTTGTTCATTGTTTCACTAGCCCCTGGGCCTCAAGGGAGCTAACAGCCTGTCACAGAATAACCACACGCAGATTGGTTATTGGATGCAAAGCTTCTGCTCTGTGTTCTGCCCGCCCAGCTCACTACTATAAATGCTGGTCCAGGAGCACGTAAGCTCTGTACCTTGTCCCAGTCTCTTCCTCCACTCAAGTCACTGTTCTCTGGGGCATTTGCCAGGCCATCCCAGGCTCCAATTGTCAAGAGAGAAAATACTCCATTACTCTCCTTTGAAATGGACTTTCAAGGCAACGTGGTTTGTGCCAGTGTATTTAACATTGCTATATTTAGAAAGGACAAAATGAATAAACTTTCCTGGGAAGTTGACTTGGCAGTTAAGAATTTCTGGGGAGCCATCCTGGAGAGTTATAACATTCTGAGCTATAATGCTTGGAGTCTGATTATACGGAGAAAACCACCACTGTTTTGCTCTTTGAACCCACAGGGTTGTAACAAATTCCAAGAAGCACAGATATGAATGTCAATCTAATGAGGTCCCTTCATCACACAGGAGATGGAATAGGAAAAGGAACAACACATACAGAGAGACTGCCCATCAGCAGCACTGTAAGGGGTTTTCCGGGAGAGGTCGCTAGGAACTTCCACTCTGCAGATGTGGAAATGGAAGACCTCTGTATCCCACGGCTCATAAATAAGAATACCTGAATTGGAACTAAGATTTGCGGGCTCCAAACCTTCACTGTCTCTATTGACCACAGTGTCCTGCTTTAGAAAACACTGCCTGAGGAGCCGGGAAAGCACAGAATCAGAGGAAGGAGATTTAGTGTAGGGGCTAAGACAAAAATGGGTTCTAATCCAGGTTCTGCTTTGGGCATGTTTCTTAACATCTCTGGCCCTTACTTTGCTGGTTTATCAATGAGGGGAGATGAGTCCCACCCCGAAGGATTGGCATGAAAAATAAATGAGATAATTTGTCTAAAGCATTCAGCCCAGAGCCTGAAGAAGGATGATGTCATAATTTTTGACAATGGCCAGTGGCGGCAAACAACAGGAGCTTGTGTGTCCCTCCTGGGGAGTCTGGTGGCTGCCGCCTCCTCCACTGTGGCAAGTGTTAGTGATGCCCTGCTTAGTTCTGTTGCTGTCACGTGGCACCTACCTTCATACTGGGTATAGTTCCACAAGCCACAGATACGAGGCCACACTTTACTCGGAGCCTACCCTTCCCATCATGAGACCTAAGCTGTTGATTCTGGGCTAAAGGGAAGATGGGAACAGTTGCCTTCCATAGGTGGGTGATCTTGGTACATACATGTTTTTACTAGCTGACTTCCTCTCAGAAGTAGCTTCAACTACACCTTTGATGAGATCTTTTGTGACATCCTGTCATATTTTCTGGGTAAACACCTTTTCTAATGATCCCTAAACCTCAATTCCTGTAGTTTGGTCTTCTCTTCTGTAATTTCACAGATAGGCCTTTGAGAAAAGATGGGCAAAGTCTTGGCACATGTAGGAGTTTTGATGTCACATGCAATTTTTGATAAAGTTTTAAATGTCCATTCAATGCATTCTGATTGTACAGAAAATCTTTTCTCTTAAATCCCAATCCAGGATTATTTTATTTTCAGAAATACAACTTCCCCTAATTTAACCTGGGGTATTCATATTTACTAAATTGAAAGGTGGCTGGTCTTTTAATTAAACTAACACAGATTCCTGGGAGACAGATGTTACAGACAAAACATTGCTAAGCCTTTATGTGTATCTATTCTTTTTTCTCAAGTGGATTTTACAAGTGAGCCTTTGAACTTCATTGTAACAAACTGTACTGTATCTGTTAAACAGCAACCATTGTAATCAGTTGCATCTCAGAGCTGAGGAACCCTCCCAGGATTGTGTGCTCTGACTTTACAGACAAGGACTGAGATTGGGGGATTCCACAGTAACTAACAAATTGTAGAGCACCACACATTGTCAGAGGGAAATGGCTACAGTCATAGAGCAGGGTAAAGGATGAATAAAGAATGAGAGTGGTCATCCTCTGAAGTATAGAAATAGTAGAACCACCTGCTTACCTCCCAGGGCTATCATGAAGACTCAGAGAGTGACAAATGTCAAAGAGTAAACATAAAGCACCCTATAAATTAGGCTATTCTTGCTACAATTATAATGAAGAATGTTTAGGAGTTCCTGGTAGACAACTATTGGCCTAATTTTTAATCTTTTGGGATGAACTGTCTGTGAAATGGGAAATGTTTTGCCAGCAGGAGCTCAGACCTGCTGACATTTGATTGATCAGGTGGCAGTGGGAGAGAACATGCCATTCTCTGCCACCACCTGAAACCTAGTAAGCTGTTTTAAAATAGGTTTGTAATCTAGGCTTTGAAGTGGAATCTTCATAATGGACATTGTTTCTTCATAACAGACCTAATTTCTCATGGAGCCTGTGAAGCCAGACAAGAATGGTCAAGGCACATCTCCCACTGTGCCTCAGGCACACTCTTACATCTGCTAAGTTGCTGTTTCTGGGAATTTGGGCTATTGTGGTCAAGGGGTGTCACCTCAGCTGGCTGCAGTTTGCCACACAAAGGAGGTGGACTCCAATAGGCTGTTGGCCAGAGCGGGAGCTCAGCACCCCACCTTCCACTGTGCCCACCAAATCCCTGCCTGAGGGTCAGCCTTAGCTCTGCCTCGTAGAGCTGCTTAGTGTCTAGAGCCACATAGCCCTTGGGCTGATCCACAGCAGGATTGGGGTTCTAGGATCAGTGGGGTCCCCACTCACCTGTCTTCATAGTGGTCCTTCACCCTGCTGTCCTTCAGAGCCTTTCCAAATCGTTATCCCTTCTCTTAAACCTCCCACCAATGCATGCCTCCTTCACACCCATAAAATAATCTCACTTCTTATCTCACAGAGAACAGAGGTGAACTATCATCTGGATTTAGGAGCTTAGACTGTGTCAGGCCTTATGATAAAGTTTTCTCTCTCCAGAAACCAGAAAGAGGAGGCTGACCCTGGGCTATGTATTAATTTAGGCAGAGTGAATATTTTCATTTACTCTAAATTACAATAAGCCAAATCCCTTCCATATGCCGAAAGATGCCACAGAGAGTATTTTACAGCCTCAGGGATGCTGAATGGTGGATCCCTCCCTGCACTGGGCAGGGTGACTGTGGGGCAGAGATTCTGCAGTTCCAAGGGAAAGTCACAGTGAGACTGGGAAGCCACTAGTAAAACTGCAAGAACTGCCAAGGTAGGTTTCCGGGGCCATCAGGGGGGGCACTGCATATGCCATGAGCCTTGTCCACCCGGGGCTGGTGTCAAAACAACCTGCTTGAAGCTGACAAGCCAGGGACCAGGAAGACTGCTGGTAAATGATCTTTTATTCTTTTCCTGTAAGGCAACTGGAAAGCTTATCTGGAGGAGTGTGAAAACAACATGTAAAAACCCAAAACAAAGATATGGAGCTAAAAACAAATACACCTGGGGTTAACCACTGAGCGACTAGCAAAACAAAGCTAGGTGCTGTTCCAGAGAAAGGGGAGGCCAAGCATTCCCATGGAGGCTCAAAGGCTTGTTTGTCAAGGGGGTTAAAGGTTATTTAGTCAAGGATTTTGTGTTTACAGCTTAGAACTGGGCAAAGACCCCAGCACCCCTGCCCTCCTGACCTGGATGGGGGTTGTCCCCAGACACTCTTTGTGAAGGTGATGCTTGCTTGAAGATAAAGTGATGACAATAAGAGTTTGGTGACAGAGTTTGTCCCTTCTTTCTGGGGTGGAATTTAAAATGTTGAACAGTCAGCATGACCCAACCACTGGCATTAATGCAGGTGCCAGCAGTCTGTCTGGGGACCCTGCTGTGCCGGATGTCACCCCTTCCATGTCTGTGTCTGCCTAGGGGTGAAGGGGCCAGGATATTCAGCCTGGTGGGTGAAGATGCTTGGGGGCGCAGGGTAGTGGCCACTTATCCAGCAGCACATCTGAACCGAGGCACACAAGCGTCACCAGCCCCACTTCTCTCTTGTCAGGGAGCACCTGCAAAGTAAGGGGGGCAGCCAGCATTGGAGGGAAGAAAGTCGAAAGTCAGTCAGCAGCCTTAAAGTCTCACTCAGAGCAGTGCCATCTGGAAACACCTCCGGACTGAGGGCTGAGAAGAAGGAGTAGAGCCAGAACTGCCACACTGTGCCTCTTACTATTGCTTACATGCATTACCTCCCTCAACTTTCACTGCAAAATGGGCATTCTCACTGCCATACTCCTGGTGGAATAACTGAGGTTTAGAAGGATGGAGAAATCTACATTTTCAAGTGTTAAGAGAAACATTTGAACCCAGGCCTGCTGCTCCTTTTTTGGTTCAATATTGCCTCCACACCTGCCTGAAGGGCCTGCAGCAGCTGGATTCAAGTGAAAAAATTAAACACCATTAAGCCAGGGCCCAGAGTGGCAGCTGCCACCCAGATGGGGCCTTCCGGCCGGGTCCACAGCCCTCCTCGTTTCCCTTCCTCCCATGACATTTGGCACCAGGAAATTTCAGTAGAGGCTAGCCAGCCTAACGATCTATGACAGAGTTAAGAGCCCTTTTTCTATTTTTATTTTTCAAAACCACCCTCCCTGAGAGGTGTTCACTAGGAAATGAGTGTCTGTCAGATGTTGTTGCTGATCCCTGTCGTGGTGGGCAAGCTGAGAAGGTGCGCACTGCTACTCAACACAAGATCTTGGGCAAGTGGCTCTCACCCTCCCCAAGGCTCAGATTCCTCTTTGACAAATGGGAGTCAGCCCTGCCTTGGAGCGGAAGCTCAAGCGCTTACGTGGCAGGGGCAAGTTGGGTAACTAACTGAGGGAAGTGGGTGTAGTGTTTAGATAATAAACACGTAGGAAGAGCCTTCACTTCTGCAGAAAGATTTGCTTTCTATGTTTCTCTAGAAATGCATATCACTTCCTATCCATTTTATTTTATCTCAATTTTGATAAGCTCATATATACAGCAAATAGATTTTGTTGTCCTTAAAAATAGAAGTCATTTTACCAGCAAGAAGGGGTTTATCATTTCTCTAGAAATGCATATCACTTCCAGTCTGTTTCACTTTATCTCAATTTTGATAGAAATATATGCACAGCAAATACATGTTATTGACCTTAAAAACAGAACAGTCATTTTACCAGCACAAAGGGGTTTATCCAGGAATAGCAGAGAGTTGTAATTCAGGACTGCTAATGAAAAATTTTACACCAGACTCTTGTTAAATATGGCAAGACAGGTTTTTTTTTGTTTTTTTTTGTTTTTTAGATAATTATTTTTTATTGAAGGGTAGTTGACACACAGTATTACATTAGTTTCAGGTGTACAACACAGTGATTCAACATTTATATACATGATAATTCTAGGTACCAGCTATCACCATACCAAGTTGTTACAATATTTTGACTATATTCCTTATGCTATACATTACATCCCGGTTACTTATTTATTTTACAATTGGAAGTGTGTATATATATATATTTTTGTGAGGGCATCTCTCATATTTATTGATCAAATGGTTGTTAACAACAATAAAATTCTGTATAGGGGGGTCAATGCTCAATGCACAATCATTAATCCACCCCAAGCCTAATTTTCATCAATCTCCAATCTTCTGAAGCATAACGAACAAGTTCTTACATGGAGAACAAATTCTTACATAGTGAATAAGTTACATGGTGAACAGTACAAGGGCAGTCATCACAGAAACTTTCGGTTTTGCTCATGCATTATGAACTATAAACAGTCAGTTCAAATATGAATATTCATTTGATTTTTATACTAGATTTATATGTGGATACCACATTTCTCTCTTTATTATTATTATTTTTAATAAAATGCTGAAGTGGTAGGTAGATACGAGATAAAGGTAGAAAACATAGTTTAGTGTTGTAAGAGAGCAAATGTAGATGATCAGGTGTGTGCCTGTAGACTATGTGTTAATCCAAGCTAGACAAGGGCAATAAAACATCCACGTATGCAGAAGATTTCTCTCAGAACAGCTGGGGGGAGGTTCTAAGCCTCACCTCTGTTGATCCCCAATTTCTCACCTGATGGCCCCCCTGCGACTGTGCCTGTCTTAGGTTGTTCCTCCCTTGAGGAATCTTACCTGTCTCTGGCTAACCAGTCATCTTCCGGGGCCATACAGGGAAATGTTAAGTTGGTAAGTGAGAGAGAAGCCTTATTGTTTGAAAAGGTTAGCTTTTTACTTCTTTGCATATTTATGCCCTGTGGCTATGCCCAGCATTTGTCTTGTGGTGGGCAAGACAGGTTTTAATCAAACAACTGTAGTAGGTGAGAGACACTCTGATACAAACTGAGCTCAACTCTATCAAAATAAAACGCAGGAGGCTTTCTAAATGCTGGGATGTGCTGAAGGAAAAGTACTGGAGGACACTGGGGTAGGGGGCCATTTGGTCAATGTGATTAGGCCATGTATCTTACTAATTGGTACTTATGGAAGTACCCTCCCACAGAGATGGGGAGACAGGGCCCTACCCTTCTTGAGGGTGACATTTCAAAGGGATGGCTCCCAAGTTCATGGGAAAGATATTCCTGGATTACGGAAGATAAATCTCAAAGAGACAGAGAAAGGCTTTATTATTGCAACTTTTCTAAATAAAATGCTCTAAGGAAAGGGATGGGGGTCAAGGGCCTATATTCAGGTTTTGCCTAGAAGAAACAGTAAATTCTTTTGACAGCATTCTTTCCCCCAGAGGAAACTGAGGGGCCAGGGCTGTCATTCTAGGGATGCAGCCTTGAACTGTTAGAAACTGTGCTAGTGTTTGTCAAGTCTCTCAGCATGGGAGTGGACCAGATTGTGCTAAGGGTCTGCAGTTCTGAGGCCAAGGTTGAAGCCTAGGCAAGAAGAGGGCTCAGAGGGAGAGAGTCTTTGTCACTATAAAGCCACAGTAATCAAGACAGTGTAGTACTGGGATAAGGACAGACATTTAAACTGATGATATAGAATTGAGACTTCAGAAATAAGCCCTACAAATGTGGTCAATTGAATTTGACAACCAGCAAGTATTTCCTGAGCTCTCACTGCAAATCAAGCATGGCACTCAGTGTGGCGATTATTGAGATACTTAATAATATATGGCCACTCTGAAATAACTGTTTTTTAAAGAGAATATTTAGTGTTAAAGGATAAACAGAAAGAAACATAAAGTACCAAGTAGCCATCCATTTGTTTTCAGTTTTCCTACTTGTAAAGTGAGGAGGTTGGACTGAATCATTATTCTCAAACTTTACAGCATGTTAAGAATCACCCAAGAAGCCTCTGAAAATACAGATTCCTAGAACCCCACCCTGGAGAATTGAATCTCCTGGGTCTGCGACCTAGGATCTGCTGCATTTTAGCTAGGCACCTCACTTCACTGTGATGCAGGAGGTCTGGGGAGCATATGTAACAAATATTGGCCTAATATAAATAAATAACATTTATGATATTGTGTGATACTATTATGTTTTTTGATACTCTTTTGTTTTTAAATTAAGATATAGGCAGTTGCTATAAAACTTTAAAAATGCATGCATTTACCCTTCAGCTATATTGGCAAAAGTATGCCAAAAACGTAAGTACTAAAATGATCATGATAGCACCGTTTCTATTAGGAAAGAGAGAATCTAAATACCCATCTAAAGAAAACTATTTAAAAAATTATAATAGTCATTATAAAAGACTACTACACAGCTGTCAAAAAGGGTGAGGTGCTCTCTGTGTACTTATATAAAAAAAAACTCCAGGTATAATTTAAGGAGTTAAAAGCAAAATGCAAAACACTGTGCATAGCAAATACTACTTTCCAAAGATGGCCATGACAACATCTGCTCTTCTGCAATGTAATCTTGTCTTTCTACCATGAAGAGCAAATTGTCTTCTCCCCCCATCTCCATCCCCACCCGAGATTCTGGACTGGCTAAGCAATTTGCTTAGTCAATGGAATACAGCAGCTGGGATGTACTGGCACGTCCAAGTCTGTGTCGTAAAAAACCCTGCAGCGTCTGCCTTGGTCTGCTGAAATGCTCATTGGTGACACTCTCTCTCAGAATCCACTAGCCAGGCTTGAGAAGCCCAAGCCTCCTGAAGAGACCACATGCCGACACGTTCCTCTGTCAACTCAGCTGAGCCCCAGGGGCACAGTCCGACTGCTCAGCCCAGATCACCTGATCTGTACCTCCACAGCCATCTGACTGCAGCTGCATGAGTGATGTCCACAAGAGGGAACCCCTCAGCTGAGCTCTGTCAACCCACGGAATTGGGAGACTTAAACACACTTAAATTGTTTTAAGTCACTAACTTTTTGGAGCAGTTTGTTACACAGCAACAGGTAAGTATAACACCGAGTATAACTTGATTGTTTGCATGCTTTTAAAAGATAAGGATTTATGTGCTGACATAGACATAAAAACACTTCTGAGAATATCTCCATTCCAAGAAATGAGGCCACTCAGTTGCTCAGGCCAACGTACTTGGACCTATCCCAGTCTCCTTTTTTCCTTCACCTCCCACATCCGCACCAGCATTCTCTGCTCACTCTATTTTTACAACATATCTTGAATCCAAACTCTTCTTACTGCTTAAGCCACCATACCATCATTTTTCACATGAGCTACAGCAATACCCTCAAAACTGCCTCCTCACTTTCACTCTCACCCTTTGGCAGAGAGCAGCAGACTTGATGTTCACAACATGTATATGATCAGTCACTCCAATGGCTCTTTACATTTACAGTGCAGTCCAAGGTGCTGACCTTGCTCTGCTGGAGCTGGCCCTCAGCTCCTGCCACAGTCCCCTCGGTACTCTGATCTGGCCACTTTGACCTTCTTGATGTTCCTCAAATCAAGAAAACTCTCACCCCTGGATTTTGCAGTTGTGCTCTCCCTTTCTAGAATTGCTCTTTCCACCGATCTTTATAGGTCATAGCTCAGACAAGTCCTCTGCTCGCTCACATCACTCTTTCTTCCACACTGCTTTTTATTCACAGCATTTGCCACTACCTGATACTATTTTATGTGTTTGTTTACCTGCCTTATTCACTAAAGTGCAAGCATCATGAAACAGACTTGACATATCTTGCTTACCACTGTACTCTTAGCACCCAGAACAGTGCTTGGCTCACAGTAGGTGTTCAACAAGTGTTTTTAAATGAATAAATGAATGAATATTAACCATAGTTACTTTTGGGATGAAGGGTTGGACAGAGTACAAACTTCATTTTTCCATTTTACACTTTCTGTACCATCTGAATTTTTCTAATCTCATGCATGTATTACTTTAAAAAAATTCTAATATGGATTATTGGGAATTGGGATTTGGGACTATATTTTTTCTTTGCATATTTTAAGAATGTTAATAAACAGTATTTTAAAAAATGGAGTCAGAAGGCCTGCAATTTAAATGCTGCCTTCTGTCTTTCCAACGAAGTCCCTTATATGGAACTTTTTGGAGAGGAGTACCAGGGTCTAGGTAAGTGTTAGGGGCACTAGGGAGGTGGGTAATCATGTTGAGATATAATTAAATCTCCCTACTGGCTTTTGTTTTTGAGATGGTCAAAAGCATTTTAATATTTTTAAGGCTCATTGTAAAGTCCTGTAGAAGACAGACAACACACGGTCAGCCGGGTCAGCTATTTGCAAATACTGGGAAATCACAGTTGGGGTGGGGATAATTTACATTATTAGAAAACAAAAGGGACTAGTTTTAGGCAGGTTGTTATGGACTGAATGTGTTCTGCACTGACCCCTTACCCCCAATATATGTTGAAGCCCTATTTCCCAACATGACTGCACTTGGAAACAGGGCCGTTATGTAAGTAATTAAGGTTACATGAGGTCAGGAGCGTAGGAACTCCATGATGGAATTAATGCCCCTATAGAAGAGATGCCAGAGAGCTCCCTTCTCACCAAGTACGTGCACAAAGAAGAGGTCAAACGAGCTGGCAGCTGTTTACTAGCCAAGAGATAAGGTGCCCTGCCAGCACCTTGACTTGAACTTCTGAGCCTCCAGAACTGTGAGAAATACATTTTGTTGTTTAAGCCGCCCAGGTGGTGTATTATGTTATGGCAGCCCAAGCAGACTAAGACCCTAGGAAAGAAAAAAAAATCCAAATGCAGTAATTTGTTTTTAAGTTCCAGCCATGTTTGAAGTAATCGACAATAAGTATACTTTATGAACCATTAAATCTCCTACACAGAGTATGTGACTCCTATTTCTCCTAATTAGCTGGTCATGGTTTGTAATTCCTGACAAACATTAAGGTTTTGATTTTAGAGAGTTTTTATCTTTTCACATAGAATGACAGAAAAATACAAAAGAAGAAATGTTGCCACACATGATAGACCATAGTCAATTTTAGTCTTACTTGAACCTTGTCTCAACTTGATTACTTAGTAATATGAACTTTACGCTTAGCTTCCTGAATTCAAATATTCTGTATCCTCAGCTAGGAGAGGTGTTTCACCACCTGCTTCTTAAAACACTTTCAGATACAGGTGTTATCCTTTATGATGTTCTTTTATTTAAACTTTCTTAAGAGTTTCACCTATTGTTTGTTTTGTTTTCAAAGAGCATTTTAAATTTTATGCCAAATATTTATTGAGGAGTCACTTCAGGGCAGACACCTTCTTTGGCACTGTGTGTTATCAACCCCATTAAACACTCCCCAAAACCACATTATAATCTCCACTTGACTCTTAGGGAGACCAAGGCAATTTGCCTAGGTTCTCGTAGCTTATCTGGGATGGAGTCAGTATTTAAATTCACTTAAATTCACCCTACAGCCCCAGTTCTCAGCCATTCTACTCTACGCTTCTTGGCGACTCTGGGGACTGCCCTTTGCCCTTAGCGGCTACTTGCCATGGTCGTGGCCATCACGCAAAACATGTTTTCCCAAGGTCTCTGTTTCCACCTTGTGGATGCTTGCTCAAGTGCTGTGGCTCCCTGCTCCAAAATGTGGACTGGCTTTAGTGACAGGAGGATGAAGCCTGGGACCCCTGTGAGTCTTCCAGTCCTTAAAAAGCAGTGCTGCATAAGGTAGACACACCAGGTAAACGTTTGCTGAATGAAGGGATGGATGACAAATGAATAAAGAATGTCTGCATAACTTAATTCCCTTTATGTTTATTGAAGAAGTTTCTCTGGACTTGTTAGATCCTGGCAATCTTTCATGTGAGCATAAAGAGTTTATAAGTTACTTTTGCACATACCTGAATCATTGAGCCTCATATCAAAATGGGTAGATTGGTAGGGAAGGTATTATTTATTTTGAGAAGTAAATGGTCTTGGAGAGAAAGTGCAACCTACCTAAGTTTAGATATGTAGCTAGTCGGCATTGAGAAGTATAAAGAGAACAGGCCAAGTGCATCAGACACGACTGGGCCCCACATCTTGGCTCTGCCATATGTGACCTTAGATAGGAACTTAATGTTTTTAAGCCCATTTGTTCATTTGTAAAACATGTGCATTTATGACAATTCTTCAGTGTTGTTGGGAAAGTTTAGATTAATATAGGTAAAACTCCCACTATGCACCCCATAATTGTCACATTTATGATTTTTTATTCTGAGTCTAATGCCTTTCTCAGAGTATCAAAGGGCCTCTCTTTGGCCTTGTGTAGGGATGTGTCTTGTGAGTTCCACCAAATGGAAACTAGTTTATGTCACAGCTGGGAAACTTTAAATGTCAAGTGCCTTGAACAAGAATATACAAGCAAACAAACACATAAACATAAGGGCATGCATTTTTGTTTAAGCAAGAGTACAGCAAGAGACAGTGAGGGGAGGTGATACTCTCTTTCACAAGTTTTAAGCAACCCAAGACAGTATTTTAAGTGCAGGAAGAGAACTTGGGATACATTTTCAAGCTGGTGAAATAGCTGGCTAGCTTCAGTGGAAATGAGAGTTAAATTTATATAGGCCTTTATGGCTTCCTTTACATTGCCCTCTTTGTTTTACTTTTGTAGTTCAATTGTACCCATTCTGCAGATGGGTATGCTGAGTGACCTTTAAAGATAATTAACCAATTAGTGATTCAATCCAGTTGTAAGTTTTTCCAAAATTAGATCACCTTCCACATCTGTCCTGCCTCTCACCTACTACATGAAGTGCATGGGCACCCCTTTCCCTCAGACTATTCAAAGCGATGCACCAGTTTTCACCACACAGAAAGGAAGAGTCGCTAGAACCCCTGGAATCAAGCCCTCACTCCTGAGGTCTGAGATGGACACTGAGAAACCATCCATAAAGTACTAAGAGAAGTACAAATAGTATTTGATTTATTATGTATTTATAAATGTATTACATTTCTTGTACAATAAGTGTACTAGGTTGTGATGATGTCTGAGGACATGGCCTCCTATCCTCCCCAGCTAACCTCACACTGTTTGGTCAGTACATGCCCCATCTTCCATGCTGGTTGGAAAGATCCTTCTCATTCCCTTCAGACCCAGGTGCTCTGTTCTACAAAGCGCCCACTCCCATCCCATCAAAGGATCTAACCCCTTAATGCTTTTCCAGTCATTTTTCTTTTGCTTTGTCTCAGCCTGCTACACTATCAGAAAAGAAAAAGAGAAGGTAAATAGAGATATTTCCTTATTTGGTTTGACCTGACGTCAAAAGGGGGAGGGACTAAGGTAGATAAATAATGATTATATGTAAGATAAACAAACATAAATACTGTGTTTATTTCCATCAAATCAACTGGAAAATAATGGGCTGCTACTGATAAATATTAGCCAAGGAGGCTTACCCCTTCCTCCCACCCTACACTACTTTCTGGGCTAAGGGTAAGACATTTCCTCAGTAATTCAGAAAAAAATGACTCAATGCTCAACTTTTAATTTCAAGACAGACTTTCACAGCCTATAGCAGAGACAATAGCTTTAGGAGAAAAAGGCTTTAGGAGCATCAACAAATCCAAATCTTAGCCTGAACACTAATCGAAAACTACCTAGCACCAGCCAGACTCAATGAAGATCCTGTGGCCTAGGGTAAAGAGAGAGCTGGAGAGCAAAGTGAGTAAGTAGAGTAAGTCAGCGACGTGGGCCCCTAGGAGGTAGCTCTGTGTCCTACCCATTACCCCATGTAGGCTGGGAAGCAGAGAAAAGGGTAAAGCCATAGAGCCCTTAAATAAGTGGGAAAGTCTTTGAGCTGGGGCAGGAAAGCTGTGCTCACTTCTCAGGGGGTCCAGGGAGAAAAAGTCAGGTCTTCAGGAATCCCCATACCACAGTGTATGGAGACAGCAGCAGCATGGGGCAAAAGCTGCTCCATGTCCTGGGCTCCCAGCATAGTGGGGGAGCACATATAAAGTGACCCTGTGCCCTCTGAGAGCTGTTGGGCCTGCAAGAACCTTGCAATGAGGACAAGCAGAACTCTAAGTGCATGGAGGGATGTATCTGGAAACATTTGCAGATGTGTTCTCATGCTCTGTAAGTTCTGTTGCCTCATGGTTTTCCACCCATTGAGTCACAGATGAGGCAGATGCCACCTTGAACAAAGGGGTCATTGCTCTGCTTTGGGCCTCAACACGGGTTTCTGGTTTGAGTTCCTACCAAGGCAATAATTTTAAGGTTCAGGCCTGGTACCAAAAGATATTCAGAGCTCCCTAAGATGAGG